>NC_046367.1:6916804-6998579 GCF_011125445.2 Fundulus heteroclitus
CTTTGTCACATTACACCTCTACGTATTTTACTGGGATTATATGTGCTAGACAAACAAAGTAGAAAGATATAATTTTAATTCCAAATAAATGCCCCTGGTAACTTTAGTGTTTTCCAGCTGGAAGGTGAACCTCTGCCCCAGGCTTGTCTTTTACAGCCTCTACAGGTTTTCTTCCTGGAGTTTTTAATTTAGTACCATTGATTGTGTACAATATATCTGACCAGCTCCACTGTTTCTGCTACAGAAAAGTACCTAAGCATGTTGCTGCCACCACCGTGTATTCTAATAGTTATTCAATAGTTAATTCCAGCTGATCCACGGTGGAGGTTGACTGAATAGAGAACTAGCTGCATTTTATTCTAACAGATCAAAACAAGTACATCCCACACTTTTCAGATTACTTTTGAACATTTTTGTAAACCATTAAATGTAGCAGATGATTTAGAATTACGTAGCAAGTTTTTAATCTCAATACATTTTTTACCCACGACGGAAATCTATGAAACCATTGGGTTTAGTTTGAGAGAAACTTCTGTATATTGACTATCCTCTACAATCAAAAGGAGGCGACAGCAGGAAAATATTTCCATCCATTAATGTCTGCTGTGTCATTGAAAGCGTTGCCATGTCAAGGCTAGCAGCAGTTATATTTACCATTTCAGTGAGGCTGAGTTTCTCCCAGACACACCATTCATGCCTCCAAAACGCTTTCAACCAGAACTACCGTTTATTTAAAAATCTAAAAATTAATTTTAGTAAGATTGAAATGTGCAAAAAAGAAACAGAACCAAAACGTAACACAATGGAATAACAGTTGAGTGAGTTTATTATTGTAACAAAATGTAATTAGAATTATTTACAATTTACGGCACATAAAAAAGAAAAACAGACGTGAAAGAAATGAATCCTTCTCTGCAGCGATGACAGACTCTACACAAGCTGACAAAGAACAAGACTTAGTCGACGTATTTGCCGAGGATGTCTCCGTCACGGAAAAGGAAATAGTCCTGTTGGAGAAAAATCCAGGACAAGATGTTAAAGCGAGAAGGTCACGACACATCTGCCATGTCTGACAGTGAAACGGCGCCTCACCTTTTCCTCTAGAACAACTTTGGTTCCTCCGTATTCTGGTAGCAGCACCTTCTCTCCAACCTTCACGCTAACCGGTTGCAAGTGGCCTTTCTGAGGACAGACAAGAAATGCTGACAGTTAGAAAAGTCCCAGCAGTCAAACTCTAAGTTGAATATTCAACCACTTTATGTGATCAGACGGGCCGTTGTTGGATTTCTTTCCAGATTATCTCTGAAAATCTATTAAAACAAAACGGCCCTACTTGTTCCTCTAAAATCTATGAAAATTTACCAACACTATGCGTCGTAGAAATAGCGTGAGATATAGGAATATGAGAATTGTTGTATTCCTGCCACTATGTCTCTGGTGAAAGAGTAGACAGGCTAGACCACTTTGCTCCGGTGTGAAGATTTATTTATTTTTACAAGCAGCAGAAACCATGAGGACATTGTGAGGTCCAGGCCATGGCTGCTAAAGGCGCCATAGAGCAGTGGTTAGGATAACATGGTAAAGCAGTAGTCACATGGCAGGCCACGTGTTTGCAGTTTGCTCTCAGCCTTATGGTTACAGTCGGTACCAGTGCTGGGTTCTGGTTTAAAGGAGAACCGCACCTTAAATCCCCAGTCTAAATGCTACTTTATCAAACATGGAGGACAGGCCCCTTTACAGGCCTGATAACAGTGTAGAGCTCCTGGAGAGACTACAGAATTAAACTGAATATTGCTGTACATGTTACCTAGCTCACATTGTGGGTCCAACATTGATACAAATCAGAAAAACAGCTCAGTGCTCCCAGAAAGCTGTACAAATCGGAGCTTGTGGATCAACACAGCCTGCAGAACACGGCATAATGTGTTGCTTCCAGTACATCTAAAAATAATGATTCAATTCCACGACGAAATACATTTGAGTTGCACACTTTTGCTTTTAGGCTAGGCCGCCTATGGCATGGATCAGAGCAAAAAAGAAAAGCGATAGATGACCTGGGTAAGCGAGCCCGGGCCGACCGCCACCACGGTGGCCTGCAGCACTTTGCCCTGGGACTTCTCCGGCAGCATGATGCCTCCTTTGGTCACCGTCTCCGCTGTCAGACGCTCCACCAGCACCCGGTCGAACAGAGGGAGGAACTTCCTGAAGGCCTGCAAAGGATCATGGACTCTGGGTTAAGGGTGGGCTACATTGACTTCCAACTGTTTCGTCTCCGTTTATTACCATCAAGATAAAAAAAGGCATTCTAAATGTGAGCAGGTTTTCACTATAAATCTATCATGTGTGGGCTTAGCAAACATCATCAGTAAGAGTTTACTTTCATCTTCTCAGGATCAGATATCTTAATTACGGTCGTTTTCCCCTCAACAGATGGATAAATACGATCATTGCCCACTTCTGCTCCCGATAAAGATCTACATAAAAAATAAATACCCGACGTCTAAATACAATGTTCTTTACATTCAGGAATTTATAACAGAGTTGCTCAACTACATTCAAGATGCCTGTGTGAGGAATTATTTTATTACTAATTGCACCCAAAAAAAAAAAGAGTTTGTGTTTAAGATTTTATTAGATCAAGATTAACTTAGAAAAACTTTCATTGAACGCCGTCTACTGAGGGGAGGGCAGACGACCACATGAGTCAGGTACTGTGTAACTCAAGTCCCGTTTGCTTGTATTTGGTCTGATTTTAGGGAACGCCCTGCAGCCATGAGGAAGGATCACAGACAGTTGCTTCTGATAACAGCAGATGGCCCGGTGACCTTGGGCCGAGGCCGTCTGTGGAGGACTGGTTCCAGTTAGATGACTGCGGGGGGCAGGAGGAGGGGTTCCAGGAGACGGAGCTTAGCAGGGCAAGGACGGCCCACCCGCTGATAAAACACCTGAAAAACCAACACAGAGCTCCCTGCAGGCTGGCTGAACTGCCCCCCCCGCCTGTCACCAGCACAGGGCGGTTCTCAAGGTGAGTTCAACCGCCTGAGCTGCTGAGGCTGATTCTGCTGCAGGAACTGCCAGATCCCACAGTTAGGATGTCAAAGAATAAGAGTATAGCATCTGAAAGACGGAACTTTCTGCGTCATTTCAGACTCTGCTTTAATGCTCAACCTTCATCAGACAACTTTACTTTGAGGGACGGTCAGCTCCACATCTGGGAGGTGAAGAAACCACGTCATGATTAGATGGGAAAAACTAAAAAGCAGGATGGCTTCTGCCTCTACTGTTAGTTTCACTAAAACTAAAGTTGTAATATCGCTCACTAGGGCTGGGCGATGCACCATTTATCTCAATATGTTGTTCTTTTCATAAAGTAAAGGCATCCATGAATAAAAGCTTCATCCTAAATGTCTCACGGATCTTTTTTTAACAAACAGCTGTAGATAAGTATGAGAAATGGCTGGAAAATAACCTGCTGGAATACATAAATTTATAACAAAGGCCATCTCAATATAAACATCATCAATCTCATCTTGTATCTCTTTTAAAAAAAAAAAAAAAATCTATATATTTTTTTTAATCTTGATATATTGCCCAGCCCTATTTCTCACCATTCATCTGTGGGATAATTGGTGGTTGCTCAATTATTCTGAAAATTAGAAAAGATACAGGAATATAAGCCAGTACTCCAACCCTGGCGCACACAACAGGCTCGAGCTGAGTGCTGGGTATCAGGTTTGTAAAATGCTCCAAACATTGGGTAGGATACCGTTTTTAGGATTTAAATTCCTTTTCCCTAAGATGCCAGAGAAGGTGCCGGAGCTTTTCTCTGGCCGTTTCCTACATTATGCAGGTTTGGTTCTAAATAACAGATCATTACAACCGTGATGATCTACGTTTCATTCGTCAAAGCATCAGGAGAAGAAAGTTTTACTTTATTTTAAAGAAAAGCAATTAGATAATAAATAACTTCTGTTTAAAATCCTACCCAGATTTGCAGTGCATTGTTCCAGTGAAACGTGACTTAGTAGCTCACTACTTGTCTTTGCAATGGCGCAGAATCCTGAACTTCAAATGTCAGCCAGAGCCCCACATGTGCTCTGAGGTAGACTCCAACTGCTCTGCTTTATAGGGATCAGCTCCACCAACCCGAAGGTCGCGGGTTCGATCCCTACAACTTCACCTGCACATGTCTAGATGAAAGGCGTGCACGATTCTTGTTGTTTCTTCTAGCAGCGGCTGCCGGTCATTAATAATCGCGGAGTTGTTTCAGTTATTTCCTCCTACCCTCCTTTCCACTAACATCATTAAATCATTAAGGTAAACGTGTGACTGAGCCCCCCTGACGCTGCTCTCCTCAGCAGCGTGACCTTGTGAATGGATGTTAGCTTACACAACGTTAGCTGACAGCTCGATGAAGAGAAAATAAAAAGCCTTACAGTGTTTACCCGGCTCCCCGCCACTCAGTCTAACCTCTGGCCAACCAGCAGTAACTAACTTCAGCAACCAGACGGTGTTTCTTACCATTTTTTAGTGTGAACGCTGTCGGATAGTCTGTCTGGTGCAACACCGCAGTCAGCGAGCGTGGAACTGAGAGCCTCCTATACTACCTCCACGTGAGGAACTCTCCGGAAGGCGCATGCGCACTGGCTGCCCCAAGGTTGACGCGTCTGAGAGAACCTTCTAGTACACCCGAGAAAGATTTTTTAAAAATAAGTTTTGTTGAAAAACTCTTTATTTATTGAACTTAAAATGCGCATTGGTGATTAGAAAAACGTATTAACTTAATTTATATCAAAGATCAACGTTTGGATCTCGCGCAAGATTGCGCAATGTCAACTTTGACCTTTGTTTGCTCCTCCAATGGTACGCAGGAAAATTCTGGAAGCAACCCCGCCCTGGAACGAGCATGGATTTGTGGTTTTAGGGTTAATATGTCTTAAACCATCAAATAACTCCCCAAAACCTCCAATGGGTTTTTCATAATCTTTCTACCAAAGAAAAGTGAGGCATATTTAGTCAAAATAAGACAATAAAATGGTTAGGTGAGATGGATTTGCTGTATGCGGAGTCCGGGGCGGAGCGATACATAACCCGGATGCAGAAGCCCATGTGCAGTCCTGTCTTCACGCAGCTCCACTCGGCTGTCCTCTCCTCCAGTCTTGTCGCTCCCTGTGGTGTGCTCGCAGCGTTTAACAAGCTTTTACCTCGCAGGTAAGCGCGTAAACCTCACATGTGTTACCACACGCGGCCCCGGTGTGTATGCTTTCAGGACTGACTTTACTTCGGCCGGCGTGGAAGTAGCTGTTTTAATCCGAGCAGCACAGACATCCCTAATTCCTCCTCCTCTGAGGAAGAACAAGGACGTGTGCGTTAAAAATGGCACGAGGGGCTCTAGCGATCGTTCCCCGGAACGCGGCGCTCGATTTCAGCCATGTTGCTGGTACCGCACAGCGGTCTGGTGAAAGGAAGCGGTTCGTTTGCTTCGGTGTCACGTCGGCGTCAGCTCGGACACAGCGGCTTTAGCGGCAGGTCTTCCATAAGAGCTGGGGCGCGCAGGCGGCACTGGGAGGCAGCTTCGCACGTGTTGCTTTACGGTTCCTCCAGTTTGACCTTGTGACGTACGACCTCCGGGAGCCCACGTGGGAGCTCCTGATGCCTGCAGTTTTCTGGTTATGTTTCAGTAACAGCTT
The DNA here is from genome assembly GCF_011125445.2 of Fundulus heteroclitus. Lineage (NCBI taxonomy): Eukaryota > Metazoa > Chordata > Actinopteri > Cyprinodontiformes > Fundulidae > Fundulus > Fundulus heteroclitus. The sequence continues at coordinate 6,922,495 of NC_046367.1, forward strand.
TAAAGGGGGGAAAAACGGGCGTTTTAAAGCATTGCAGTATTAATAGGGCCTTTTTTTTTAAAGCAAAAGTTACTGAATGAAACTTCAATTAAGACTAATATTCTATCTGTGTGAAAGGTTTGCAAAGGGGAAGGATCGAGATGAAACTAAATGGTACAGAAAAATAATCTCATACTTTCCTAGGATTTAAAAAAAAAAATGATTCCTTTCATTAGTGTTACACATATTCATTCATTGAGTCATTTATTCTATATATTAGGCTGTGCTGTTCAGATCTGCACAGCTAGAAAGGGAATCCATAAAATTTTAGTCATTTTGGATTAAAGTATTAGGATTCATAAAACGTTATTTGGGTTCATGCCGTCTGATTAGTGTCATGGGCAAGAGGCTGAAACCATCAGGACCATTGTATGCACTGTATTCTGGTTTTCTGCCTGCTGCACACTGCTGGTCAGCTGGCTGAACAACTTATTCTTTGTTCCTCACTTGTAGCCAGTAAAAACCAATTAAGCTGCTTGGAAATATTTCCTGTATGATCCCTGAACTCTAATGGTGTGAAAAGTGACGGTGAAGGAAAATGATGATCAAGATGTCTGAATTTGGCAGCTATAGGAATATCTCTTTTAATGTTTTAGATAAGAGTACTTTGATCATGTTATATATTTTTGTTTTATGTTTTTTGTGGTGGGTATCAGATTAAGAACCTCATACTGGCCCATGCCTGAGGAGCCAGAATGAGTGGGTGGGGGGAGGGATGAAACAGAAGATTTGTGGAGTTTGGCTCATGGCTGAACCCAGGCTGTGGTAATCTTGTGGCAGAAGGTGTCCTTGGCTGAAACCCGCTAAATGAATACTTAAAGTATCGGCTTGTTTGGTTGTTATCTACTCTGGAAGAATCTTGACCCAGAGAAGAAGTAATTTTGTGAAACTTTGCTCGCTTGCATACGACGAAATTTTAAAGCCAGTTCTGAACTGTCTAGACTTGATGTATTGACTGGCGGTAAGATGGGTTATTAATGCCACATGATTCGTGTCATGGGGAAGAGGCTGGAACCATCAGGATCCGTGACTCTTAATGCTCGGTAACTTGGCTGCAGCCCAGTTTTTATTTATTTATTTATTTATTATTGACTAAAATAAGAAATTCAGTGTAGGGTGAGGAGGTTATGTGGGCATAATGATTTCAGTTTCATAAAAACATTATTATAAAGCCAGACCCAATTTTTATCCTATCTGGAGGTCTGCTTAGGGTCAGCGGTCCAGTGCTTGTGTCTAAGTGTTAATCCGCCTGCCTGATGTCTGGAGTTGCTTCCGAATTTCAGCCTCTCCACCATCAAGGGGTCCTGGACAGAGAGAGGCTGAAGACCCCTGGTCCAGGTGGAGAAAACCCACAATGGTGAATCATTAGCTCACCATCTTGGTTCACGTTGGTGCTTTTGTAACCTGGTTACATATTCATCAGTGTGGTGTCATACCGCCTGTTGTCCCTAGGGGGTGGTGTTAACCCCCATGTTGACCTGCTGCTGTCATAAACTGTGGTTTCGCTCCTAACTACAGCCTCTGGGGTTCTGATCCTAGACACTGTTTGTCTGAGATGCCTTTTCTTCTTCTTTTCCCCAGAAATGTTTCGTCTACCCACCGTCATGAAGCAGGTGAGGCCCGTGTGCCGGGCGCTGGCTCCTCACCTCACAAGGGCGTACGCCAAGGATGTGAAGTTCGGGGCGGACGCCCGCGCCCTCATGCTGCAGGGCGTGGACCTGCTGGCCGACGCCGTGGCCGTCACCATGGGGCCAAAGGTAACGCCCGTCTCTGGGGACGCCTCCGATGACCGCCGCTGTCTTTGCTTCCCCCTCACCAGTTTCTCGCTGATTCTCAGGGTCGAACCGTCATCATCGAGCAGAGCTGGGGCAGTCCCAAGGTCACCAAGGACGGCGTGACCGTGGCTAAAAGCATCGACCTGAAGGACCGGTACAAGAACATCGGAGCCAAGCTGGTGCAGGACGTGGCCAACAACACCAACGAGGAGGCCGGCGACGGCACGACCACAGCCACGGTGCTGGCGCGCGCCATCGCCAAGGAGGGCTTCGACAACATCAGCAAAGGCGCCAATCCCGTGGAGATCCGCCGCGGAGTCATGATGGCCGTGGAGACGGTCATCAACCAGCTGAAGGAGCTCTCAAAGCCTGTCACAACCCCAGAGGAGATCGCACAGGTACGAGAACAGCTGAGTTTCACAGGCCCCGCCCCCAAGTCTCAGGAAGAATCCATTTAAAGCCAGCCATGTCATTTTAGGTCGCTACCATCTCAGCCAACGGAGACGTGGAAATCGGCAACATCATATCCAACGCCATGAAGAGAGTTGGCCGCAAGGGAGTCATCACAGTGAAGGTTGGTGTTTGTTCTGGCTCGACTTTAAATCAAGCGTCTGGTGGTGCGTTGAGGTGAAAGCACTCAGCTTGGTACCCTCGGCTCATAAGAACTGAGACTTCCTTCCCCAGAGGAAGTCTCCTGCTGGCAGCAGCAGCACTGAACTTCACCAGATGAATCATGGTGCCTCACATGTGGCCTCCTCTGCTCGTCTAACAGGATGGGAAGACGTTGCAGGACGAGCTGGAGATCATTGAGGGGATGAAGTTTGACCGTGGTTACATCTCCCCGTATTTCATCAACACCGCTAAAGGTAACGTCCCGCATTGAACCGACACAAGCAGACTGGTGACCTTTGGCTCCTCAACGTCGACTTTCTTTGGCTTTCAGGCCAGAAGTGCGAGTTCCAGGATGCCTACCTGCTGCTGAGCGAGAAGAAGATCTCCAGCGTCCAGAGCATTGTGCCGGCCCTGGAAATCGCCAACCAGCACCGCAAACCTCTGGTCATCGTGGCTGAGGATGTGGATGGAGAGGCGCTGAGCACCCTGGTTCTGAACAGGTACGGTCCCTCTGCCGCAGAAGCAGGAGAAGTTCTGTATCGCGTTTGAACAAACGCTCTATAATGGCTGCTATACCTCGTAGGTTGAAGGTTGGACTTCAGGTGGTTGCCGTCAAAGCTCCAGGATTCGGAGACAACAGGAAGAACCAGCTGAAGGACATGGCGGTCGCCACCGGTGGCACGGTTCGTTGAATTCTGACTCCCGTCTTGCTTTTGTGGACCTGGACTTTGGGTCTGATCCCTGCGGCTGGTTTCTGCTTTCCCTCTGCAGGTGTTTGGTGACGAGGCTCTAAGCCTGGCTCTGGAGGACATCCAAGCTCACGACTTCGGCAGAGTGGGCGAGGTGCAGATCACTAAAGACGACACCCTGCTGCTGAAGGGCGGAGGCAGCCCCGCCGACGTGGAGAAGCGGGCGGCGGAGATCGTGGAGCAGCTGGAGAACACCACCAGCGACTACGAGAAGGAGAAGCTCAACGAGAGGCTGGCCAAGCTGTCTGACGGCGTGGCCGTTCTGAAGGTGGGACCCTCCTCTGCTCGCTGGCGGCCAGCCAGGCGCTGAGACGACACAGAGCGCTGACACCGCTGCTGGTTTTCAGGTGGGGGGGACCAGCGACGTGGAGGTGAACGAGAAGAAGGACCGTGTGACGGATGCCCTGAACGCCACCCGGGCGGCTGTAGAGGAGGGGATCGTCCCCGGTGGAGGATGTGCCCTGCTGCGCTGCATCCCTGCCCTGGACGCCCTGAAGACGGCCAACAGTGATCAGAAGATCGGTGAGCGCAGCGCGGCCTCGCCTGCTTCAGCGTGGGCGTCCTGCGAGCTGAGCTCATCATCGCTGCTCTTCTTCCTCCCTCAGGCGTGGACATCATCAGGCGGTCGCTCCGTATTCCTGCCATGACCATCGCCAAGAACGCTGGCGTGGAGGGCTCCCTGGTGGTGGAGAAGATCCTGCAGGGATCTCCTGAAATGGGCTACGACGCCATGCAGGGAGAGTACGTCAACATGGTGGAGAAGGGCATCATCGACCCCACCAAGGTAAAGCTCAGCACACCCAGTTGGTACGGGGAAGGTATGACCCGAAGGTGAAACAGCTGTTTGGTCGCTCTAGAGTGACGTGAATTTGGATTAGGGCTGGACGATATAGAAAAAAAGCTTATCGATTAAAAAAATGCATATTGATCGATATCGATAATTATTGAAAATATTTAAAACCATATTTTATGTGCAGCTCTGCCTGGATATTTTGTGATATTGCTAAATGATTTAATTTTAATAAAGGGCACAAACACAGAATTCCAATTAAATCTTTATTTAACCAACTTTTTTAACCATAACAGAATTTCTTTTAAAGAAAAATGACTTGAGAGACCTGAGTTACTGTTATTAAATACTGACAAAGAATAAACTAAAGTGACCAGTAAAATGACCCAAATAAATATACCAATACCATTTTATCACAAAGAAGGGAGCCCAGTTTAGCTACTGTACCTGCTTTGTTTTGGAAGAAGCTTCGTAAGATTTCTCCGAAGATGAAGTGGCGTGGGGCTAAAACGGCTCGTGTTGCTGCGGTAGTGAGCGGCTTACCGTGGTTTGAGAGGGTGGCGCTTTGTGACGGCGTGCCTGGGTCTGCGATTACGATTGGTCGAGAGGAAGTAGTGACTGTAGCATCAACTAATATGATAGGCTGGAAGGAAGGAAGGAAAACTGTCTATCGAAGTTTTATCGACCCTATTTTTTTTTTTTTAAAAAAAATTTCCTATTGAGCCACACGTCTATCGCTCGATATATATTGTTATTAATTATCGTCCAGCCCTTATTTGGATCCCTCCACATTTAGCCAGGGCTGAGACATCTTTGTCTCTTTCCACTCCTTAAATTTATACACATTCTTATTACTTAAAGTTCCTGTCCTGTTTTACATATAGATTAGAAAACTGCAGTTTGACTAAAGTACTGTGATCCTATTCCTAGATTAGAAAATCAAAGCAGGGTTAAACATTTTAGTTTCTTTAATATTTTTCCTGAAGAACATTATTAAACAGCTCAAACCCTCCCTGCCTAATTCAGCTAATGGATCTTTAACAGAATGTCTGGCAAACATGCACCTAATTATGTATAATTCTAATAAAATTATTACACATTCTTCACATTCTGTCACTTTTGAACCACAGACTTCAAAGCCTTGTTATGAAGGGTTTATGGCTTTAAGGCATTTTAACCCTTGGTGCTGCAAAAGGACATTTTGTGAGGGCTTATCAGTTCGTAATAGCTGTCAACTCTAAATAAATTTAAGTTTTATAATAAAGACCGAACTTACAGAAATTGAAAGAAGACATTTTCTTAAATTCTACAATATTGGAAAATATTAACGGACACAAAGTTGTTGTACTGTTAGTGTGGCTTTGTTATAGTTATTCTATGCTGACAAAGCATAAAAATAATGAAAGTGGAAGGAAAACTAAAGACTTAGTTGACACTGCAGGGAAATGCCACCCATAGCGCTCTCTTTAATGGCAGTGTGACTGGCCAAGTTCTGATCTTTTCACCCAAAAACATCCTAAGTTGTATGGTTTCCATATGTGGTACTAAATCCAATACATGTCTGAAATAATTTTTATTTATTTATTTTTCAAATTGTCCTCAGTCTGAACGGTCATGTCACATTTCATCCATCTTATGTTAGTAGCTACGTTTATATGGACAAAGGTAATCGGAATAAAGGGTCGATCAGAATAAAAATGCATCATGGAAACAAGCCAATCACAATATTGTGCTCAGAATCAGAATGAAATGTAATGAGAGGGCTGGATTTATGTTTGATAATCCGATCAATGTGGATGTAAACGTTTGTCAGGATGAAGTTATTCAGAATTTGGCAAACTGACCCGAGAGCGCATGTGCGCCCGACGTAATTCTGCGTTATTTAGTGGCAGAAATGCGTCGGAAACAACTTTCAGGACTCCAGATACAACCTTTCTGTCCAAAACATTAAAAAAAATTATTTATTAACATTTGAACAGTAATTAGAACATCGTGCAAGTCCCACCTGGGCACTTGGAAGACAAAGTAACCCGTATAAAATTGCTTTGTTTTTTTGTTTCTTCGTTCAGCAAAGTCGGAAGTTCTTCTTAGGGAAATTCAATTTACTTTTATTTATTTAGCGCCAATTCATGAAACATATCATCTCAAGGCACTTTCCAAAGCCAAATTCAATCAGATTATATTGATTGGTAAACATTTTTTCTATCTAAGGAAACCCAGTAGATTGCATCAAGTCTCTCCAAGCAGCATTCACTCCTCCTGAAAGAGTGTAGAGCCACAGGGAGAGTCGTCTGCATTATGGATGGCTTTGCAGCAATCCCTCATACTGAGCAAGCATGAAGCGACAGTGGAGAGAAAAACTCCCCTTTAACAGGGAGGAAACATTATGGAGACGTTTCAAGCAGTGTTGGGTTCTAAAACAATTTCCCAGGCTTAGAACAGCTCCCAGAGCTCTACTCAGTCCATCATCTACACATGGAGAGAGGAGGGAGCAGCTGCCAGGTGGATGTCCACCTGGATTTATCAGGCTGGGCGAGAAGAGCATTGATCAGAGCAGCAACCGCAACCCTATACATAAAGGTGGACTGCTTCAGATCAGAGCAGGTTCATGTTAGAATGACCCAAAGTACCCACCAGTAAATGAGTGCACCAGTAAACCATTGATTAGTTTTCTGTACATAGCTAAGCAGTACTTTGTGTTGGGTGTTTCCCCTATAAAGGATGTAACAGGGGGCACTTTCTGACTTTTTACATTGAAGTTACGTGAGCCTCCTGCTTTAGCATGTGGGGGAAAAGAGAAGCAGCAGTTTGAAACACCGACACTTTCCAGGAGGCAGCCCTGTCCTGCCGGCTGCTAATAAGCTGGAATCTGTTCTCCTCCCCCTGCAGGTGGTCCGGACGGCGCTGATGGATGCTGCGGGAGTTGCCTCTCTACTTTCCACCGCTGAGGCCGTCGTCACGGAGATCCCCAAGGACGAAAAGGAGATGCCAGGAGGCATGGGTGGCATGGGAGGCATGGGCGGAATGGGAGGAATGGGGGGCGGCATGGGCTTCTGAGCCAGGCCTCCACACCTTGTACAGACTGAATCATCAGATTTGAGCTGGAGGTGGAGGACGGACTCCTCTGCCCAAATTGGTTAGGATTCTTTTGGAGCTCCGAATGGTTCGACGGCTCAGTGGACTTGGAGCTAACAGCCCATCTGGTGCACCAGAGCCCTCCTTAATATTCCACACTGGCACAAAACTCATCATGTGACTTGCTCAGAGGGAAGCGCTAACACAGGTTCATTAAAGGGATGGTTGGACTTTGTTTCAGCCTGGTGGGGGTAATTTCACCCGCCCCAAACCGTCTGTAGAGAAAGAAGTTCTGAATCGCTGTGTGTTTGTTGCACGGGATTCAATGATCAGACTTTTTGCTCCAAAGTTCTGATCTCTAATTTTCCAAACCAATCTGGTTGCGTTGCCTCTGGTCTGAGGGTTGAGGAGCGGGTTCCAGCAGGCTGAAACAACCCAGAACCATTCTTTAGTGGACCACAGAGAGCAGGCCTTCAATGCTGATGTCTGGATTTTTATTTTCTAGTAGTGTTCTGTTAATTCCTGTTTTGTTTTTGTAATATACATGTCTGTCATCATTGATCTGAATTAAAGCAGTTTTCTTACAGACTGACCGTTTTGTTACGTCTTGACTCTGCGTGCCTAAAAAGGCCCGACATGAGGATGGAGGCCTGTCTAAAGAGGAGTCCAGAGGTGTGAAGGTGAAACTATTTGCTCCTGTTCTGATGTGCAGGAAGCAGCCACTAGGTGGCGTCTGTGTTCCAGAAAGTTGTCATCAGCTCACCTCTGTTAGGTCCACATCATTTTGTTGTATCTAATAAATTGTCTATATATCCAGTTTGATTTTAGTGCTTCCTTTATGGGTTCATTTAAATAAATTCACTGTTACAAGCGAACAGATCCCAGCAAAAATAATAAAAAAGTGAGTTATCACAAGAAATCAGTTTACTTCAGATCATACAAAAATAACTTTGAACCATGGGAAGAACTGCTGACTTGACAGTTATCCACAACAGGTCACTTCAGAAGAGGCTGGTTCAGAGAGACGTGTCCGAGCACATTAATGGAAGATAAGCCCAGAAAACGTTGGATAAGCAGCAGTGATGGCTGAAGCCTTGAGATGTTTGTCAACTTTGGGAGAGGTCTGTAAGGTGTGGACCGCAGCTGGAGACGGAGATCTAGACCCCATACAACCATGCCCAGAACTCTGGTTACAGCTGTAGCGCTCTGTGTCAAGCTACTGCTGAACCATCAGGAGCATCTCATGTTGTCTAAAGAAAATATGGATTGGACTGTTGCCCTGTCCAATGTCCTTTTTTTTTCCTGATTAAAGCTTTTTTTGTTTTTTCATTTTAATTGTAAATTGCATAGCCTGGTGCAAGCCTAGAAAGGCACAGAACCGGTGTTGTTTGGGCTCCAGAGAATGGCTTCCTCAGTGATGATCTGGGTTCACTGTGTTTTATCAAATTAAGAGTGCAAAGACTGCCCAAAAGGTCCCAGGTAACGCTGGAGGAGATGCAGGGATTCAAGAAGCTAGTTGTGATTGAATGTGACGTGTATGAGAGTGGCAGGAGATAAGCTGTTGTTGATAGAGGATCATCAGAGGTCCTGTTGGTTTGCCACAAGTAGGGACGTTCATGTGTGAATGGGGTTCTTTTCAGACGAGACCAAAATGCAACGTTCTGGCCTCCGTGCTAAACACTGCACATCATCCTGGATGCCTCCCCCACCGTGTTTCACAGCGGGGGCAGGAAAGGTGGATGGAGCTAAATCCAGGCCAGTCCGGGAAGAAGACATAGTGGAGGCTGAGGTGGAGGTTATGCTTCCAGCAGCACGACACTAAACATACAGCCAGAGTTGCATTAAAATGGGGCTGATCAGGGGTCTTCAACTGTCCCTGATCCAACACTTGATGACCAAATGATTGAATTACCTCCTCAGTATGCAGTCAGGTTCTCAGGACTCCCTAATGACTGGATTATTTCCCTCAGATGTGTTGAAGTAGACACATAAGGTTGCAGGCTCAGGCTCTCCATGTTGGAGGCTGGAGTTTCAGATGCCTGGTGTAGATCGAAGCATCTTCATTTGATAGAATGTCAAAGTCTGAGCCTAAATGCAATTGAGAGGTTGTGCCACAGAGTCGAAGCTCTCCGTCCAACCTGACTGAGCATGTGCAAAGACCTGGAGCCCAACTTTTAGCGATAGCTGCTCCGACACAGTTGGACTCAAGGGGCCTGAATACAAATGGCTGGCACACATTTCAGGGGAACCTCTTTAGAAAAATGATGAAACGACCACGCATTATTTTTCAGCTACTTCACGTAAGTTTATGCACTACTTCATGTAGGGTTTTCTTGTGAAATGCATTGAAGCTTAAGGCAAGAGTGTGCATGGATCTGCAAGACTGGCCTTTTTTTTTTTTAAACGTTTGGACCTAATGTTTCCCAGGGTTACAGCTTTGATAAAAGAACCGCAAGTCTGTTATCTGCATCGCCACTTTGTGTTTAACATGAGATAACCAACCAAATGATGGTGTCAGGAGATTCTGCAGAATACAGTATTAGGCTTATCTATTCAACCTATTCATAGTTAACCACAATATCCTGAGAAACACACTGAGGGACCCGGTTTGACTGTGCGAACGTGTCCTGGATTAGTTTTCTTCGTCCACATCTGCTAGGAGCTTCAGTGTTCTTTGCAAATCAGGTCAAATCTGCGGAGTTCCCCAAGGTTCAGTTTTGGGATCCATACTTTTAACAGCAGAGTGGTGTTTCCTTACTTCCTGTTTGCTGTATCTATTTAGCTGTATTGCTACCAGAGTAGCATTTATCGGACAAAACTGAAACTTTAATGACTGCAGTAGCACCACAACTTTTGATGAACTCGTTTCCCCGAATAAACACTAAGAAAAACTTGTGAACTCTGGTCGCCGGCCTCAGCAGATGAACCTCAGATTTGGACAATTCTGCCTTCAGACTTTAGCAATAATGTCTTCATGTAGTCCAGAACTCTGCTGCCACACATCAAACTATCAGAAGATACAAAACCTGTTTTAAAATTCCTCCAATGAGTTGCAGAGTCATTTTCTACATTTTAGTCCCAATGTGGTTTTCCTTATGATGCCCATTTGATTCAGCCACATGGGCCCTCTTGCGCAATCAGAACCATGACGGTCCTTTCAAGACTTGAGGAGGCCGGTGTCTCCAAACAAGACTTTATCTTTAGAGTTTGGACCCAGTGGATACTCTTAAAAAGCATCTGAAGGCATTTTTATCCCAGGAAGCTTTTACTCAGACTTGGGTTTGAGAAGAAGAAACCACAGCAAATCTTTTTTAGAAAAAATACTTTATACATCATGCAGTTGGTACATCGTCTGAACTCTTTTAACACGTACATGGTTTTCACACAAACGTCTTTCCACACACCAGAAAAAGAAAAAAAAAAAAACACCTGACACACACACAACAGCCTCCATCCTCTGTAACAGCAGGGCGCAGCTCTCCGAGATGTGATGTTAAAACTAATATTTACACCCTAACGCCTGGAGCTGCTTGAGTTGACGTTTAAAATCCGACACAATGGAACTGAATGAAGAGATGGAGGGGAGAAAAAAAATAAAAAACGTCACCCAACGATGAAGACGGGATGGTAACGTTGGTGTGTAAAAACGAGCCTTCGATGCTGAAACGCTTGCGTGGTGCTGGATAACGTTAACTATCAGCTACAGATAAAAGAGGTGAACGCTTCTACTTAAAACTACAAAAAAAATAAATAGATTATAATGAGAATGACGTTCCTTTACAAGTGGAGATAAATACGCTGCCAGCAGGCCTGGAGGCACAGAGGGGGGGGGGGGGCAGTCCAGACTGTGACGCCGCCCGCTCGTCATGGAAACGTAAACATGACCGCCTGTCGCAGCGATTGGCCCATCCATGTGTCAACCTGCCAAACGGAACGGGTTACCTCTCTAACCCACTTTTAGATCGTTACCATGGCCCCGACCTTTGACCTTTTCATCACTGGATGCGTGCTGCCAGTCAGAGCAGTTCCGGTCTGTTATTTCTCTCACACCTGCTGAGCAGACATTGCCTCCCCTCCCTTCCTTCCTCACATAATTTCATCCCTTTTAATGTCTTGAAGGCAGCATCACACAAGCTGTCCCACTAACGCTGACGTGCGTCTGGCTGATGATACGACAGCCGTCTCCTGACTTCATTGTCTTACACATGAAGCAATCACGGACGCTTCGCCCAGAGTCGGACCTTTTACAGGCGACATCAATGGAAGCATATCGGTGCAGAGACACATCTCTTGCCCTTTTTCAGGGATAACTTGAGATTCAGTTCAACGGCGGCAACTATCTGCAGTGGGCAGAGGTTCATACTGTCTACCAGTGTTGTAGTCAAGTCACTATGCCTCGAGTCCGAGTCCAGGTTGGAGTCTCCAGTGTTCAAGTCTGAGTCAAGTCCAAGTCATTAAAAAAAATCAGCGTCGAGTCCGAGTCGAGTCACTATTGATCAAGTCGAATCCAAGTTCCGCACTAAAGTAAGCATAGCCTACATGTTTTTAAACTAAAAAAAAAAAAAATCAACATAGCTGTGGTGTCGCAGCTCATAGGCACATCCTAATGGCGCCCGCTATGTGATGTATGACATGAAGCAGTAACATTCCATTGCACTAATAATTTAGATATTAAAATCATACACCAAATAATATTCTGACATATTAAAATTATAGCCTAATGATATAAAAAAAAGTCGAGTCTTTTTCTCAATTTCCGAGTCAGAATGATCTAAATGTAGGAGTCCGAGCCCAAGTTCGAGTCATCAGTGCTCAAGTCCAAGTCAAGTCACGAGTCTCTAAATTCAGCTAATGACTCAGACTCGAGTTCTACAACACTGCTGTCTACCTTGGTACGCTGGATGAAAGGGCCTCTCTGATTGGTGCGTGGATGCTGTTGATTCAACACATAGGCCAACCTGCCTGCCTGGCTGCACTTTACTTGCTAATGACATTCTACAAGTTTCTCTATCCACACCAACAAAGACGAGAGGACGGTGGGGGAACAGCAGACGGGGGACGTAAAGCGGGATAACCGTTGAGCACCGTCTAAATGGCGTGTATGGATCTGCGCGTACAGTACATCGTTCTGCCGTCACGTTCCAACTTCTAGCTCGTAATCGGAGAACGTTCTGTGACCTGTCGGCCTGACTTGCATCAGACTGAGGAAGCAAAGCTTCGTTTTTGTGGTCCCAGGGCAGCGTCCGGGTTTCTGCTGCGCCCGAACGCCACCTGGACCCTGCTGACGGCCGCTCCCTTTCAGCTGCGTGCAGATCGTTGGACAGATTCTGCTCCTCTCACCGACCTTTCCGAGCATCAGTACCAACTGTCATGTCTCCTGTAAGGAGAGATCCTTCTTCTACATAGCTTCTAAATTATGCTAGCTTACTATATTAGGATTTACATTTATCATTTCACGTTATATCTCTTAGATTTAGCTTTGTTATGTTTTAACGCTTCTCCTTGCCTTTGTGTTCAGATATAAATAAAGTCAGAGGTTAGAAAATGCTGAGCTAAATAAAAACTGCTACAACTTCCCTAAAACAAATGTATCAAGTCTATCCTAATGCCCTGCAAGCTTCCCTCAGTGCAACTTCTTCCAACGAGCGGATTCAGTCGGACACTTTTACAATCAGATTTGACAAAGACAAGCAACAAATCCTCCCATTTGACCAGCTGGAACCGGTAAATGTTCACCTGAACCCCCTAGAAAGGTCACTTCATGTAGAAAAGGGTTGAGCGACGGCTGACCGTCAGTGGGAAGTTTTAGGAAATGCTACGGCTAAAATGTTGCCCCGCGGTTCCAGCTGGATTCTGTGATGTGCTTTGTCAGATGTGACGGCATATAGTTTAAATAGATGTCAGTATCTTTGTGCAAATATTCTAACTATTTCAAGCGTGCACACTGTTGGTCAGCAATGCTCCGTCTCGTGTTTTCCGGCGGTGGAGCTGGCTGACGTCGCCGCAGCAGAGGCGGGGCTGCGCGCCCAGGCCTGACTCGGAGCTCGGCGCCGAGGGGGACAATCAGCCGGCGGATGCAGGTGGGCTGGAAACACTGAGACGGGACGATTGGGCTCACTGTTGTAGGAAAGGCACTGCAGTTTTCACTCGGAGCGCAGGGACTGGCCTCTGTCTCTTTGGCATGGCGTCTGCTTGTGGGGACTGCGTTTGTGGAGCCGGGCGCGGCTGGCGCTACGTGTGGTGGACCTCGTGGAACATCAGCTCACGAGGGATGGGCGTCTCGGCGCCGTGGATGGTGGAGGCCCGGCGCTCGAACGCCGACACCATCTGCTTCACCACCTCGTCGAAGAAGACGTTGGCGAGCTGCGAGTGGAGGAGGGAGCGGAACTCGAAGGAGATCTGAGGGAGAGGAGTTAGAGTTAGAGTTAGCGCCTGCAGCAAACTGCGGCGTCACGCAGCGTCTCCGCGGCCCGGCGCCACGCCTACTCACAGCAAAGTCCACGGTGCAGGTGCGAGGGTAGCCGGGGAGGCCCGGGCTGAAGCGCCAAACCGTCTCCAGGTGGTTGAAGAGCTTCCCGTCTGAACAGGACGCCTGAGGAGCAGCAGACACACACAGATGGAACAAAGTCAACTTCTGCCGACCTTTGACCTAAGGTCTCTGGCATCTATCCAGGGACGTGTGGATGCTCGGAGCAGCTGGTTGTGGACGTTCAGTTCTGACCTGAACACTCATGCACGTATAAATCACCCTGAAACTTCCTGTTCAGTCAGGCTGAGAAGAACAACTTGGCCTCGGATAATTAAGAGCTTTTTGTCACATGGATTGTTTCCCTCCCTGAACAGAAGCCACTTGAATGTAAAAGCTAAATCCACCAGGCCCGTAGAAGCCAGGCTAGAACGGCACTTTCTGTCCCGACGTTTTCTCTAGATGTTTACAACGGCAGCTCCAGGGCCTTTTTATCCATCTTGTGACTCCTTGTGACATCATTTTGCTCCCTTTGTCCTCGTGTTTATTCCAGCAGCTTTAGTTCAGATCTCTGCCTCTGTCCTTTGGTCACAATCTAGAGAGCCACGATTCCTGCAAACTAACTTCAGTTTCTTTGTTTAAACCTCATGAACACACGTTCAATTTGACACTTCTGACCTAGTTTATTTTGTGGCGCTAGCGGCTGTTACGTGTTGACCAGGGATGTGGGCAGAGACACGCAGTACAGAGACGAGCCCAGGAGAGCTTCCCCTGAACACGGTCCGCCTGCTGGGCCAGTTAACCACGCATGTTCCTCCAGATCTGAGATAATTCAGTGTCATTTTAAACCCATTAATCTGTAGGAGGCTCCACTTCCCTGGTTGAGTCCTGAACCAGTCATTATAATTGTGACGATTCTTTTTATTCAAAGGAAGAGAATCTAAAGTGTACATAAATGGACCAGATTAGTAGCAATGGAATATTCTAGAACATTCTCTCCCTTTATGCATCAAAATACATGTTCCTGATTATTTCCAGATTTTTTTTCACCACAAAACTTCTTTAATTGATATAATTGATAGGAGGGAGTGGTGGTTAGTGGATAGAGAGGCCATTAAGGTCGCTGGTTCAAAACTCTGGACCACAGATTGCTTCTCGTGTGCCACTCAGGTTTGCCGCACACAGCTCCCTAAAAGAGGCGTTAAACGCAGAGACAAATTTCCCATCTGAGGAAAAACTGATTAGTATTTATTTACAAAAAAAGGATGAGATGTTTCAGTATCTGACCTGCCGATCAAGGGAAAACTAATCGAGCTGATCTACTACTCTGTCTGGAATCACTGATCTGAACATTATTAGCATGCAGCTATTAAAATGAACCAAGCCAAGGTTTGGTGAAAATGTCACTATGAAGCTGCACACGTTTTTATTGGTCAGGACAGACTGCAGTAGAAATGATCAACAAACGTTAACCATCAGCTTTGTTATTATCTGTGACAGGTGGGCAGCAACTGTCTCCTCGCAAAAAAAAACAAAACAAAACAACCTAAACCAATAAATGAACCTCCAGTGTGGAGAGTTTTGCCACGGCTAATAATGCGCCTATTTCAGAGAACGATCATGAGCAGATTTGTAGCTACAGCTCCTATAGCTCTGCATTGAGAACATTCCTTTTTGCTCCTGAGCTTTCTCCGCAGACAGGATGGAACAGATCCCTTCAAGTGGTTGCTGTAGGACGACAGAGCAGGCAGAGCAACATCTTCATCAAGGACAATCAGAAAACCCAGCGGGTCGGAGCTACTTATCCGTAACTAAAGCGTCCTCGGCACCTTTCTAATGTCACACGGCTGCTTCAAGCTGTGAATTTCCACCTGATCTGCTCTGAGGAATGACAAGCAGTTCAGTTCTTTCCATTTCCACTTCTTCAACAGACTTTGGTACTTAAATAGCAGTTGGTCCCAACCCTTTGCCTGCAGACACCACTGGGGTATGTTCACCTTCCTCACAGCTCTCCCCTCCAATAGCAAGCTGTGCCAGATTTGAAGCCTCGCCTTAAAAAAAAACTCGTTCTGATGGATCTTTCCACAGCAGCAAGAAGGAAAACAGAAGTTGAGCTGAGAAAGCTCCTGAAGCTGCACGTTTGCCCTTACATTTCCCTCGGCGAGTCATCCTGACTGAGAAATCAAGTCTGTGCCTGTGTGGGAAGGTTTGGGTTTTCATAGGAACAGACGTGAAGAACTCCACAGAGGGAGGAAGAAAATAGAAGAGCTGTCTGTAAAGGTTTAAAACAGTCTAAAAGTCTGTGTTTAAAGTTCACACATCATGGCAACGGTCTCACATCACAGCCCCACCTGCTCAGAGAGTAACAACTAACCAGCTGCTGCTGCCAGCGTCAGACTGCAGCAGAGTTTAAACCCGGATGACCTCTGACCTCTGGCACGGCGTGGCACCTTTAAGCAGAACGCCTTAACAACGTTAAGTAATTTCTGGTGAATTCCTGCCACCGGACAACAGCTCACCCTGCCGCTGCCATCTTTGTGGATTTTATCCCACTGGTTTGATAACTTTGGATCTGGTGGGTTTTTCCCCTCACATTGTGGGAAAGGTGCGATTTAAACCACAACAAATACCCTCTCAAATCATCTATAATCATTTCTTTACATGCTCAGAAATACAGGCAAAAGTATTCATACCCCTTATAGTTCTGCAAGTCTCCATGAGGCCCGTTGTTCTGAGCCCAGAAACAGCCGCTGCAGTCAGACGGACCTAAAATGACTTTATTTACTGACTGACTGACTTCTGCTGACGGCTGGTTGCTCTGGATTCAATTTGGGGACACCAGAGCAAAGAGGTAGCCTCGTGAGACCATCCTGATCTCGCGAGCTTTCAAGGTTTCACTCGCAGATCAGTCTGGCTACTCTCCGTTAAAGAAAATTTGGAGCCGTTCACCAAACGAACGTCCAATCAGCGTTGGCTTTGAGGCGGGTTGAGGTGTGACGCAACGGGAAGCGCGTCAGTTCAGTCTAAAGAACATGGCGGCTTCAGCCGATGAAACTAGCGTTAGCGCGGCTATCGAGCAAGTTTTTTCGGAATTACAGAGTATTTCTTTGCTGAGCTAACGAGCCTTTACCTGCAGCAGCAAGAGTAGCTTGGCTTGTGGTTGTGTTTTCGTCGTCGCTCTGTTACGAGCGACGACGAATCTGATTGGTTCATTTGGCCCGTCTATCACCAACATAGGCCAATCAGCTAACCAGTATTTTCGCCCCTTCCCAAAGTTACTTCAACGGAAGGTTTCCAGATGGATATGCGGAGCAAATCTATCTGGCGGAGTCAGGTAAGCAAAGAGGTGCCAGCCACACTTTTCAGATGTGTTGATCTGAATCACACTAAAGCACGTGAACGACTTCAAGGGTGTGAATACTTTTCCGAGGCGCCGCCGGCTGGCTGTTTGTCCAGCACCATCAGTGCCTTACCTTGACCAGGTGAGGTCGTACTGTCGTGATGAGGGAAGTGTAGTTCTCCACCACGGGGGGGAAGCCCACCGTCAGCTTGGCCTTGCAGAAGCCGGAGCGCCGGAACACCACGTCGGACTTCTTACACCAGGGAACGAAGTGGCGGTAGTTTTCCACCTCGGCCACCACGTCGTAGATCTCCTGCATGGAGTACCTGTGGAGCAGGGAGGGGGGGGGTCAGGGCCTGGGTGACGGGTGGCGGCGCGGCGAACCCGACCGTACGACAGCGGAGGTGAGAGAGGAGCGGGGGTCGCAGAACCGGGCCGGGTCAGACAAGGAGAACACGAGGGCTGACATTCTGGGAGAAAGCTCTAAAAGAGAGCGGGGACGTGGAGAATGAGGGTCCGACAGAGACGAGGTCCAGCTGTCAGCTTCTGTGTCTATTTATACCTGCAGATTTAGTGATTACGGCCTCCGTGTGGAACACTGTGCGTCACCCAGACATGAGTACAGAGGTATCGCCGGGACTCGTTATGAAACGTTGACCCGTGAAGGATGGAGGCCAAAAGGACAAAAGACTTCCATACCAGCTCCAGGTGAACATCTAACTCTCCCTTTATCCTCAAACTCGTCTCCCAATAAAAACTCGGTTTTGATGCCAATTGCTCATTTTACTGGTCTGAGACACAAAGGGAGGTTTGCTTTGTGAAACCTCCGCTGACTTGGCTCATATCAGCGGCTGCCTCATGTTCCTCTGAGGAAGCGGCGCTGTGTCAGCATCAGGACAACAATGGATTCTCTAACTAGAGGCTTTGAGCCCAAAGGGATGCACTGCAAAAACGGATCCAAAAATAAGTAAAATGTTCTTGAAGTTAGTGTATTTTTCCCTGATTTGAGCAGGTGAATAAGATCATCTGCCAATGGAATGAGTATTTTGATCCCTAAAATAAGATAATTAGATATCCTGCACTTGAAATAAGATGATGGAGATGATTGTTCCTATTTTAAGTGCAAAAATCTCATTCCATTGGCAAATAATCTTATTTACCTGCTCAAATCAAGGACAAATACACTGATTTTAAGAACATTTTACTTATTTCTAGTTCCGTTTTTGCAGTGTGTACGCCTGGCCTTAGAAACGCTGCCGCCCCTTTGTAAGCCCAGTTTTACGCCGAGGTTAACCGCGCTCATTAAAAAGCACAAAGAGCTCCTGGATGAATGCGAGGCAGCAGAGTTTCTGTTTACTGAGAGCACATGTTGTTTTTCAGGTTTCTCTGTAGAATCTGCTCGAGAATGAAAGCAGCAGAGAGTGGAAATCTTTCCCTGCGTGTGTTTTCAGCAGAGGCCTTCAGGACTGGACACTCGCTGGGATTTCAATGAACCCCGCTTTAAACAAACTCGCCAGCGCCGTTTCTAGGTAAAAGGTGATTCTGATGCTTCCTCTTTACATTCCTCCCTCTCACACAGAGCAGTCGACCCCCACTTCTCCCGGTGCCTTTGTCAGCAACCAGCAGAGCTCCACATCCCCTAATGACCCAGTTGTTTTCCCTGACAGAAGAGCAACAAGCTACCAAATAAAGGCATGCGCTGCACCAACCACAGCTGAATCCTCCTGATTCCACCTCCTTCCTGAAACCGAACGCTCAGCGACGCTTTCTATTCTATTCTATTTAAAAGATGATGTGGAGTCTGGAGAAGGATGCAGTAGTTTGACCTAGAATCAACGGCGACTGAAACCCAGAAGCAGCTTAAGGGCTTCATAAGGAAGCTCTCTGAGAATCCTCCCGAAGTTAACTCTACTCACTCCAATCTATTAGGTTCATCAGATCTTTCTGATGCTCTAAACTAATTTGAAAGAATAAGTAAGAAGTGTACTCAAGACTAGGGCTGGGTATCCATTCAAATTTCAAGAATCGATTCAATTCCGATTCTCAACATTTGGAATCGGTTCTTTTCGATGCCATCCGATCTCAACCGGATCGCTGGTATTAAAAACATTTTGTTCACTGTCACCTGAATTACATGCAGGGCTGTAGGAGTTTACCAAAAACCTTACTGCGATATATTTCAACCATAATTGTGATTTGAATTGGACTTTTCTCTTGTCTATTGCCTATTTAATACAAGAAATGTCTCTGTTTTTATTAATCAGAATATTATTATTCAAGAGAATAACTTGAATAAGTTTGGCATCAAACCTTGTTGAACATAAAGTGCAACCAACACACAAGTCTATGTATTAAACAATTTGAGCGCTACTTGATGCTGTGGTGAGATTCCTGAAGGCTTCTGGTAAAAAAATATAATTATATAAACTCTAAAAGAAATAATAAATTTACATTATCTCACAGCTGCAGACCAACTTTAAACATATTACTGACACGTAAAGGTCTATTAATTGCTATATAGCCAAAAACTACAGACCTCTGTGATTTGGAAATTGGGTTATTTTTAAATTGCAATTATATCGCAGATGCGATTAATTGTCCAGCTCTACTAACAGGACTGTGTAGTTACACAACATATTGATACTAGTACTATTTTAATAGTTAACTGCTAATTAATAACGTAATGGTAGCTAATGGCGGCTGTAAAGACCAAAGCCTCTCCCTGAATGTTGAGGCAACTGTTTTCACAAAAACACAAAAACGCTGCGATCCAGGCTAGAAAACAGGACGCCAGAGATGGCTACAGCTGTTATTTGCACACTAACCTGGTGCATTCTAAAAATATGACTACAAATTCACCTCATGGAGTGGAGTGGGAGCTGGAAATACGTAAAAAAAAAAAAAAAAAAAATCATATCAGGAATTGATATGAGAATCGATTCCGAATTGGAAAATGGATATTTTAACACAGCCCTACTCAAGACAAGGATTAAAGTGATCGGCACATGCTGATCACCTTAAACCATATAAAGGACTGACTGACTGACTGACACAAGATGTGCAGCCAGCAGCTAACCTACCCGATGATGCGTCTCTCTGAGTACTCCTTCCTCTTGGAAAAGGAGTCGGTGAGGTTGAAGAAGCTGCGCGCCGGCAGGACGGAGGCCCGGGCCGGCATGGCGGCCCCCAGCAGCGGCGGCACGCGCATCATCAGGATCCCGCACGAGGACAGGTATCTGGTCAGCAAACACAGAGGACAGAGGACAGAGGGTTAGCCGGAGATAAGGGACAGCACCATGCAGACGCTTTCAGGCTGGAAACCTTCTGTCCCCAGCACAACCTCGGCTCAATCAATTCCTGTCAGCAGAAACAAGCAGTAAACAGCAAACTTTCATTCCAGCACAGATTCCACCGTTACGCAACCACGGCTTACAGAGAAGCACCACTGATTGCTGAGCGGGGCTTTTTGGGCCCGTTTGGACTCACTTCTACATTACCCCTCGTCGTCTGTCATGGGACAGAGCAGCCGTGCTATAATCTAACAGACTAGCCTGTGCTGCTGGACTTTGACTCCATGAGGTGGACAAACATTGCCTGACCTGGAAGCTAAATCGTTTCGCTCCACAGAGTGAAGCGCACATGAGGACAAACCTGCACTGAACACCCGATGGAGACGTCGGGAGGCTCAGCGCTCGGTGCCGGGGGTTAAAGGCGGCCGTCATACGAGATCAGGTGGACCTCCGGCTGCAGAGGATGCGTTCATGAAGCCGGCCTGTCTCCGTAAACAAACCTGGGTCAGGAAGTGAACGCATCGCAGGAAGAGCTGTCCCGCTGACCTGGACTGTTGGCGTTTCCACATGAACGCGTCCTGCATCTACAGGCTGCTTGTTCTTCCACGTAAGGAGAGAACGGCACACAAACACAGTCCTGTGGAGAAGGAGGACGCCCTCATCAGAGCGCGTGTTTATTTTCTATTTGAACTATAACGCCGCTGCTGCGTGGGTTCTCAGCCGCATCGATTAAATCTCCGTCTTATAAACGCGACTGCTTTTGGTTAAAACAGAAAAGCAACAATGACTAGACATCCTGTGCAATCCACTTTATTTAAATGATCAGACTCCATTTAGTAGGCGCTTGTTAGACGTTAAGCATTAGTCTTCCAGCACCAGGTACAGATCTTTGATTAAAAGTGTAATAAACGTAAAAAAACCACCTACACTTTTTAGCTCACACAGACTTAATCTTATTGGAGAAGTTTTGACTGAAGTGGGCCTGACTTCTGGCTGGAGATGCTCTCAGCTGTGCTCTCACTGACCACAAAAATAACTCATATGCAAAATTATTAGAACTGCAAGACAACGCAGGAATAAGGGAAGAGTTGCTATTTTTGTCCCAAAAAATGTTTTTTATTCAAGGCAAAGAACAAAATTCTTGCACAAACAGGCCTGCAAGACTACAGGCCGCCTGAAGGGGGCAGCAACCAGACTAAAGACTGAAATTGGACCATAGAGGAGAAGCATTTCTGAGTAAATTAAAGAATTAGACTTAAATGAAAAGCAAAGGGAAATAGGGGATTTAAACTACCAAAAAATGGTGCGTAAATGAACACTAAACCCCATCCTGGACCTGCCTTCTCTGACCCTGTGCTTCACGTTACACATGTACTGTGTCAACGTCAGGAAACGGTATATTCACCCAAGGTTATCACGGTGTGAAAGCCTCAGAGTGGTGCAGGCGTCACTCTGCAGGAGCCGTTTCTGGTCTTGTTCACGTTGAAGCGTCTAACGTTGAGGCGGTCGGAGGCAGAAATGGCTGTAACGCACCAAGGCCAAGGGCACACGCGCTCCAATGAGCTTCATGAGACCTGCATGACTATGCAGCTTAACATTTCCATCCACTTACAGTAATCTCTGCTTTCTCTGAGGGCAGAAGTTCACCATCGGGGTGATAGGTATGCCTCAGCGGGAATACGAGCATGCAAGAGAGGAGAAGCGACTGCAGCTCGTTCCAAAAAAAATTGCTTTTACCAAGTTTTTACCAACAGACCTGGCTCAAAAAACTAAACAAAAAGGCACTGAATACGGAGCGGTGCGCGGCAGAGTGGCCGCCTCATATCCACAGGTCCTCCGTGCCGCTTTCCTGGGCCTGATTCCTGATTTTGGGATCTTTGCTCCCCCCTTACAGCCTAACAGTGGTGACGAAAGAGAAAGGTAAACATGGAAAGTTTTAGCGTAGATGCCAAGTGTCCGCTGTAGGGTGTTCTGTTATAAATCTGACCCCGGCGATCTGGCTGAAGGCCCGGCGTGGTGCCGAAGTGAAAGGCAACTAATAATTAACCAGACTGCACTACGTGATGACGCAAGGCACTATCATGGCTTAAAGCCATCACAGGTTGTGATCTGTTTAAAGCCGTCTAGCCGGGGTCCTTCTGGGATTAGATGATAACAATGTTTGAGACCAACTGTGCTTTGATCAATGCCTGATTTGGTGAATAAAGGACGGCTGATTAACAACCATTTAAATCACTGGCTAATCTAATGCAGACAGGTTCAGGACCTGGCCCTATGGATCTGCTGCGGTCTCGCAGATGTTCTAGATGCACGCGCAGGCTGAGGGTCCCCCGCAGTAGAGCCAGCCCCTCCACCTGCCCCGGTCACCTCCATCAGCTGCACTGGGATTAAAAGGCCCGTCCCAAATCACCGTATTAAATTGTGAAGTCTCCTCTCAGAAACTGCTTACAGCTGGATCGCGGGCCGCCATGAACGGGGGTGGTCCTGCCTGGAGAAGAAAGGGGATTCGGCTCTGATTCCGCCACCGTTTAGATTTAAAACAGTGCCTCCTGCAGTCTTACATGGCTGGAGATGCAAGACATTCAATTAACTCAATCTAAACTGCACAGAATTTGATGGAAACTCAGAGGTGACCAACCGGTTATCCCAACAGAGCCCCTGGGATCCAGTGGAAATGACCCAAACCCCTCCTGAAAACCTGAATGGGGCCGTGAGCCTGTACCTTAAACGAGCTCCTGCCAGCAGTGGCCCTGTGGGGCCGCTGTGATTGGCCACTGCTGAGGGATGTGCCCGCTGCTTTTATTGGCTCGACGTGCCCGCCAGTCGATCCCATGACCACTTGTGCCCCCCCCTCCCCCTCCCCATTGTCCCTGGCACCACGTGTTTCTGAGCCCCGCACAGAGGGATTCCTGCCCGCCTGGCCATTTCAGACCCAGACTTCCAAAGACTAAATCTTTGAATTATTCCACAAACAGGCGTCCCTGAACCGAAGAAAATGACAGCAAACAGAAAAGTGTGTGTAAGGTTTTATCAGAATGGTGAGAAAAAACATCAAGAAACCGTCCTGCAGAGACTCATGGTGAATTATTGACATCAGGAGAAAGAGTCACTGCTGTATGGAGAACAGGAGTTTTAAATGGTCTTTAGCGTCTTATATAAGCAGTTAGCCTGGCTAGCATGACAACAACAGGCCCATCTATGCAGTTACTCAGGTAGGTAGATCTTTATCCTACCGCTGCTGTCTCCTAAAGGCGGACAACTTTTTCAAAGCGGGTGTGTTTTTTAAAGATAGAGGATGAGAGCTCAAAGGGATCAAACTGTAATACGCTTAACCTTCCTGTTATCTGCTGACACCCTCGCTCTCTCACAGGTAACATTGACCGAATTCTGTTACAAATAAGACTTTCCTTTTAAATTGGCTTCTTACATCTAAGCGCAGGCACTGACGTTTTCTTTTAACATACCTCACTGATACAGAAAACACCTAACCGAGTTTTTATTTAAGCTGACAGTATTTTGTTTTTAATCTTTGGACAGGGTGGTCACGGGTCGGGCTGACAACGGTCCGACTCCGGTCACCAGCCCATCGCTCGG
Source organism: Fundulus heteroclitus (assembly GCF_011125445.2). Classification (NCBI taxonomy): domain Eukaryota; kingdom Metazoa; phylum Chordata; class Actinopteri; order Cyprinodontiformes; family Fundulidae; genus Fundulus; species Fundulus heteroclitus. The sequence continues at coordinate 6,946,225 of NC_046367.1, forward strand.
CACGTTCAGTATGATCTGAAACAAAGTAAATATTTAAAAAAAAAAAAACAGACAACTGTTGCACGGCCCGAAATGTGTACAAAGACTATCAAATTACTAAAAATAAAATACAAAAACCAGGAAAACAGAATGAATGCAGAGGAAAAGGGAAACTAAAAAAGACTTAAACCCCAGAAAAATCACAGGAATACAAAACCCACAAAACTACCGCTTGTAATTGGAAACCACCATGACCTCCAGTCCTCAGGGCTTTAAAAAGTGGGAACATAATCCGTGGCAATTCCATCCTATAGAGCTTTACACCCGTGCACATAGCTCTTCCATAACTTTATAAGAAGACGTAAGATTATAAAGCTGCTTGTTCATCATGACGGCCAGCGTGGTCCTGCTCCTGGTGCTGACCTTCAACAGGAGCCAGTTCACCAGGACCTGGAACATGATACAACGGACACTTTGTTCTGACCCCACAGCGCTGAACTCATGCAGGTGTTCCACAGGAGAAACGCTCCACTGGGACAAGCACTCAATTCCCGACCAGCCGCATAGACTGGGCTCCGGTAACTGACTCTAAACGCAGCTCTTTACTTTCCAGCCGTACCTGGGAGCCGTGGCCGCGGCTGTCTGCGGTCCATCGACACAAAGAACAGCAGCAATCACACAGGAGGGTTGATATTCATGGTAATCTACATGCATCTGTGTAGATTAAGCGTTCATGGTTTCTGTGACATTTGCAATATTATACCCTTTCATCCGGTTGCGAGACACAGGGAGTTCAGACGAACTGACTTCCAAACGTCTTGGAACTAATAAGGGGGCCGCTCTAGTTTACAAAGCAAACACTAAATTCACTTATAATATAAGCATAAAAATGACTGATAATTAATTAGCTATATTGGGTCATGTTTCTAGGGTTACAAAATAGAAACAGTCAATATGCTTTACAAGGTATATAGTCACGTTATATGCTTAAAAAAAAGACCTTTTTGTGTATAAACATATCCCCATCATCGGGCGCGATGATCAAATATAAACAGACATGATGACATCTAGTGAACGATCATAATGCCGGTTTGCTTAATTAATAAATCACTTGTAAATAATGCCGGACCAAGCCTGACCCTCTGCAATGAAACGGCAGCTCGGTGTGATGGAAGACCTACAATTATTAAATAAATACACCGATCTACAGCAACCTTATCAGAACATTTACTCACGACAGTCAACTCTGCGGTCACGTCTGAGCCTCAGCAGGTTTAGCGTCCGCTTCAGTGAACACCAACGTTCAGACTGTATTCCCAGCAACATTCCAGGCTTTTCCCTCTCGAAATCATATATTTTTGCATTTTTTTCCACTGGATCTTTCTTTATTGTTTCACAGGGAGATGCTGTTAGCCATTAGTGGCTTCCTTGTTTTAACCTGTGATGTGCATTACGTACTTTACGTATATCTATATCGATAGCTAGATAGATAGCTAGATAGAAATATATATTATATTATGTGTTATGAATATAAAACTCAATTGGTTAAATGTAAACATTGTGGTCTTCATTATTTCATAAAACCGTGTCACATGCGAACCTTTTAAGATCTGGTATAGACAGATTAGGAACAGACTTTTTGGAGGACTATTAAAGAGATAAAATTACTAATATGAGGAAAAATCATAGGATAATACAGTAAAAAAAGACAAAAGTGGTAATACTATAAGAAAAAGGTCATATTATGAGAATTAAGGGGGAACATTTCCAGAATAGTCACAGTTTGCAGAACTATTTCAGTCCTGGGGTAATACGGCCAGGTCAGATTCTTTTAATTATTTTTATTAATTATGAGAATAAAAAGTCAGGAGAATGAAGCCAAAGGGATGCAAAAATAAACCCGTAATATTATAAAAATAAAAATATTACGAATATAAAGTATATTCTGAGATTAAAGTCCCTCTGATGCTGTTTAAGTGACTGAGTCTAACAGCAGATTAGCCACATTCAACATGGCGGACGGCAGACCCCGCCCAACGAGGCGTCTATGTATATAATGTCTATGGGTTAATATTTCAGTCATTACATCCTCCCAACCAATCACAACATAGACCCAGGAAACGCTCCGTCATCAAGCCCCGCCCCCTTCAAAGAGTTGAGAGCCCACTTGTTCTTTTTTCTTTTTTTAAAAACCTGCAGTTTTGGTAAAGAGATGTTTGAATCAAGGGATGAGTTTAATTCAGTCTGTGTGTTATGTATCTAAAAATAGGTTGCTAAGCAACAGCATAAAATGGCCAGGGCAGCACTTAAAATTATATGTTTTGAATTTGTTGATAATTATCTATATCAATCAATATGATTCCTATTTTATCAATAAGCTATTTTTCTATATTGTCCAGCCCTATTTTGGTATTTGAACAAAAATACCAAAATTTTCTGTAGTTAACCAAAACAACATGTTTTAAACAAATGTTGTCGTTTAACCTGTTTTAACATGAAATCTTCTGTGGAGTGTATGTCGTTACACACGTTTATAAACCAGGAACGAGTCCATGTCATGTGCTGTGCACACTTTACAGCCCAGTACAGCTTGATTCTAAGTTGTTCAAATAGGAACAACAAATAGGATCAGCTGGAAACATCAGTGTGGACCAGCCTATCAGCTGTTAGTTCATACAGTATAACTGTTTGTTTGTTTGTTGATTTCACTACAAACTGAAATCAGACCACTTAATATTACTAAATACTTAAAGGTAAACCATTATAAACTTTGCCTATGGTAAAAGAAAGTAAGGTTTTTAACGTTAGGGATATTTTGTGGTTATTACAGGTTATTACTAACACTGCATTCTAGATCAGATCGATCTTAAAATGACATCTGGACCTTGTCAACATTTGGGTGTTAATAGACTAAAATAAATGAACTCATTTAAGGACACATATTTCAGCTTTTTTTTCTCCCTGACAGATTTTGGTTTCGGTTTTAACAGCAGCAAAGTGAAAGAGTGGTAAAATGCGCTGCACAAAGCAACGAGTTCATATCCGTGCCAGTGAGACACGGGAAGCATCAGCCTAAACGTCGCCGACAGCGACATCCCTAGTGACTGATCGGCATATTTGTAGACCCCAGCCCAAATCGGCTTTACTCCTAGCGACGCCCCTGATGTTTAAACGCGTAAAAAACGAGTTTCTTCTTTTGTTGTTATGACGCCAGTTAACGTTAAATGTCAGAAACGGTGTGACTGTCTAATTCCTAACGTATTCAGCTATGTAGGAACCGCGCTTTTTGTTCTCTTTAACATTAGCGGAATAACTTCGCTGAGGCTCCGGTTACCGTCTGTGTGTGCTGGAGGCTTTGGGTGTTTCTCCCCAACAACCTCGGGGTTCTGTCGACAGTAAAGTGGCTAGTTCTTTACCTGACATTGTTCCTGGTCTGGATTTCCCGGCTCGCTGTGCTCGGTAACTGCTTCAGGTACTCCGCTACCCTCCGTAAACTGCGGCCGCCTCTCGCCATCTTCTTTCTTTGACGGTTTCTTCTTTCGCCTGCTGCGACAAGTTCACAAGCATACAACGGTGGTATGCTAGCCACGTTGACGTCACCTCCCCGTCCCTTTGCTATTGGCCAACCGGTGTCTGCCGGGTATTTCTATTGGTCACTCGAACTTCTCGTCAGAGGAGAGTAATGACGTTTGAGCACGCGCTCATGCGCGCGCACGAGAGTCACGAGATGCTGGCTCGGGTTTCGGCGTCTTCGCACGCAGATTCGCTGTTTTCGGTTAAACACGCGCATACGCAACAGTTTTGCCCCATTTCCAACCTGAAAAACTTCTCCCACCACCGTGTCTGCTCACTTGAATGCTGATTGGTCCGACTTTCGATGTGTGAATGGTTCATTTGAACTTTTTTATGAATACATTTTTTTTATTTAATCACAAACGGTTTGACCCTGATGAAAGCCGCAAGCAGAAACTCGTTGGCCTGCTAATAAAGTTGTTTCCCATTACTTCACGTGTTGTTGGAGATGTTTGAAGCTCTCCACGCGCCCTGGGAGTCAGTGAAGTTCTGCCGGAAACTTTTGGATCTTCTTTCTTGGATTCTTTTTCATAGCAGTTAAATCTGAGGGACGCTACACCTGTAAACATGAAGTATACTTGTACACTTTGGTGACATGGCTGCCATTGCTCGGTGCCGCCATCCTGCTCCAGAAACATCTAGAAATCGCCCCTGATGTTTCTACCCTCTTTACATATTGAATATTCTTCTGTAAAGGCAGTTCAGGCGGATTGGATGGAGATGGCCTCTGGGCAACACCTTTCAAGCCTTCCCACAGAATCTCATGTGGAACTTAGTCTGGACTTTGATTAGGCCATTTAATACATGGATATGCTTTGATCCAATCTGTTCTAGTTATGACTGTATGCTTGCTCTGCCGCATACAATATGGTGGTGACGTCGACGTACAAACCTGCGCCCAATGAGGCGTCTACATATATATGGTTACACCTAGATGTGATTACTGCCAGCCCCATTTATCACCTACCTGACAAACTGAAGTTGCCCAAAATGTGTCAAGAAGCAAGTCATCCTACCTTGCTAAAAAAAAAATTATTTAAGTTGTTAATATACCTCTGGAGTGGGATACAAAACCATTTGTAAGGCTTTCAGATTCCATGGAACCACAGTGAGAACCATGATCCATCCACAAATGAAGAAAACATGGAACCTTCCCAAGAGTAGAATACTTCAGTTGAGCAGCAGGAAAATTTTATGGAGCTATCCAGATCTTTGAACGTAGAAGACTGATAGTCAGTTGTGTCTGTGTGGTTGCCCTCCTTGGGTCCTTAATAGTGTTGCTTCTTTATATTAAAAAAAACTTTATTTAATGAACCAAAGACCTATTTTATCAAGTGTAAAACAACAAAACAGGCAACAAAACTTATCTGCCAAATGAAATGTATAGTGTAGTATATCAACAAATGATCACGCTCCATAACGACTTTGGGATCTTGTAAATTCATATTTTCCCCATTTAAACAGTTCTTGCCAAGACAGTTTAATTTTGGAGTAAAAATTTCAAAAAGTAGCTATACAGAATCAAATGTGTATCCAATGTTTAGTAGCTAAAAGATTTTTATTCTGTGATCCCTCTTTGATCCCTCTTTTTTAACACCTCTTTTTAAGCGGAGCTTAAATTTTTGTGATTTTTAATATATTTTATCTGATTTCCTGTAAAGTGCTTCCGATTGTCTTGTGTAGGAATACTGCAAGCCTTGTCTTTTTATTGTATCCCAAGTAATATTATTTTGAAAAACTCTCATTAATAAATAGTTAAGTTGCTGCCAAGTGTGTAGATAATGCCCACTTTGCTGATTTATAGTTTTAGTGATCTGCACTTATAAATAGTGTGGCCAAATGTTGAGAATAAATGTTTACAACCCTTACATTGACGAGACAAAAAGCATTTTCCCTGGGACTGAACAGGAATGATTGTAAAAATGACCAGCAGCAACATGCAGATACAGATCCAGAGCAAGGGTTATGATGATTGACAGTATCCACTATCAAATCATGAACTACTCACCTTCTCTATGATTTCAGACTGAAGACCATTTAACAGAAGTCATGTAATCTGTCCGCAGCATTTCACATCAACATATTTTTACTAACTTGTGATTTCAGGCTTTTAGTGTTTTTTCTGTTATTTATTTAGTGTAAATCTCTGGCCTGATAAACATTTTTTTTTACTCCCCAGTGTTTCTGATATGCTGTTAAGCAAATCCCCAGCTAAGATATAGAAAACCCCCAGAAATCCCCATATAATAGCCAAAACAAGATTTTTTTATGTAAACAAATTAGTCTCCCTGCTTGTCCGTCCTTCCATCCGTCCACCTTCTGAAACCATGTAAGGCCGGTACAATCATAATAAACATGTGAAATCCATATTCTCCTGCTCTGAAATTCAAAGGAGGATCAGGAAATTTAATTCAGTATTGTGTGGTTAGTTAAATCCTTAATTGCAATTTATTTAACAAGGTATTGGATGGTGACCTGTCCAGAGTGAACCCCGCCTCTCGCCCATTGACAGCTGGAGAAAGGCACCAGCACCCCTCATGACCCCACAAGGGATAGACGTGTTTGAAAATGGACGGATGGTATTGGATGGTAAAAACCCTGAAAATTAGCCATGAGCAGTTCCTCTTACTTATAGCGGTTGAAACAAAATACGGGACTGTTTTATGTGTGATTTAACTGAAATTGTGTTTAAACGGGTAAATTCTTAACCCTTTCAGATATGAGCATGCATTAACATTTATAGCTAATCCATGTAACTGCAAACTAAATCGACTGCATTATTGACAATTTGTCCTAAAACTAAAGTTGAAGCAGTAAAATGATGTCAGTTATCCTGAACGTTGCTTATTGAGTATTTATTGGGGTCAATTTACTGTCAGATTTCATCCACGTTCACTATAAGAGGGACTGTGTGCTGCGAATGGCGGACTTCAAAGAAGAAGCTTGGAGCTTTTGGTTTTGTAAAGGTCTGTAAGGAAGAATTAAAAAACATCTTAGGAAGTTAAGGATTTTTAGCTCTTTCTAGAACATAAAATGTTGCTTACCTCCGTTGTTTGTGCAGCTTTGTAAGGAGGGAAATTACGACCTGTCATAGTCCAGTGTGGGGTTTTTGTCTTAGATATATAAGGGTCTGTAGCATTATAGGCAGCTTGGCCTGGAGTCTGCAAGGAATGCCATAGTTCAAGAAAACAACAGTAAATCCAGGTTTTTAGATTAGTTTTAGAGACAGTTCTTTTTATTTTCATTTTATTTTTACCTTTGTTATATCCTCCAAAAAGGATCCCTTCTCAGTGCGACCAGTCATTGTGAAGGAAGGAGCTGAAGGGGTTGTTAACCCATTTGTGCCAAATTATCGGGGGTAACTTGTAAGCAGCTGGACCTAGAAGGGGAAGAGACATCTTTCTCCAACTTTAAAATTTACATAATAGTCTGACACAGTTAAGTGTGTCAAAAACAGAAATTCCTTTTTATAAAAATTGAGTTCAGTTCTAAATTAAGTTCAAATTCAAATTTTCTCAGAGTAGATGTAGTGCAGATATGAATTGAAAATCCTTCCTCACCTGGATTTTGGTTCTTTGTAATTTCTTTGGGCCTGCTGGAGAGAGTGTATGCAGGGGGCGATTTGAACGTGGACAGTTTCGAAAATCTGGGGAGTACAGGCCTAACATACCAAAGAAAATGATTAAGAGAAAGTACTAAAAACACAACCACATGTATTGGTTTCAACAAGCTGTTTTGATTTGCAACGGGCCCAACCGACCTGGTCCAGGAGTACAGAATGGTGCGAGTGGCTTTAGACGGCCATGGACTGAAAATGCCAGCGTCCCATCTTTGCTGTATCTGGTATAATTGGGTGGGAGCGTATAAATTGGTCCAGGGGAACAGTCAGCATTTGCCACTTTACGACGTGACATAATGGAGAATGTTGGTGATTTGGGTTTAGTTGGGTCATGTTGAATTGCACCTTAAATTGTGAAAAAAAGGAAAACAAAGTAAGTAACAACATCCAATAGAGGTTTAACTCCTAAACTACTAAATTCATAACTGCAATGGGATGTTATTGTACGGTCTCACCTGTTAGTCCAGGTAACATATATATATAGGCCCAGGGCTCCCATATTGTGCAGCTATGTGCCCTTTCGGCTTGTGGGGCCTCCAGGTCCCAACCCAAGGCTATTTTTTTTGTATTGTTTTGAGGGAAATAAGGAGACTGCCTATAAAGAAAGCCCTTGTATCAACATACTCTTTGAGTCATAACTTGCTTTTGGTTTATCTGAAAAGCACAATTTCAGTAATTATAATAAGATTTGTTTTTTGTCTTACAATTTAAAAAAATAGGTGCTATAGTATGGAGCCCCAGAACTGACATGGAAGAAAAAAGAGTTACAGTGTGCGCACGAAATACTAATTTGTTCCCACAAAATACTAATTCGTTCCCACGAAATACTAATTCGTTCCCACGAAATATTAATTTTTTCTCACAAAATATTTTGTTCCCACGAAATACTGCTTCGTTCCCACGAAGTAGGCAACTTGACATGACGCACTTGAGGTCCAAGGTGGGTGTCTCGTTATTGTCAATATTGTTATAGCCTATATTTGGTGCCGCTGCTGTTAAATTAGAAGGTTCACGCTTCCTTACAACCTCATCGTTTCCTTGCCTGAAATAATTTAAAAAAGTGGCGACAGTCGCCCAGTGAACGCTGGGGATAGGCACCAGCAACCCCCGCGACCCCATGAGGGATTAAGCGGGTCAGAAAATGGATGGATGTGGCGACAAAGATGTGAGCGGGTGCTTGACGTTTTTCTCCGCGAACCGCGGAGCTTTAGGGAATAGAAGGCGCCCGCCACCAAGTGAGTGGGGTGGGGGGAAAAGACCGAACGTGGCGGTGAGGAAAAGGTGTCCTTCCTAAGCAGCTCAAGTGTCAATATTCTCCAGGTCGCTGTTTTCTGGATCCTGTTTCAGTTTTAAAAGCGTTTCCCCGGAGAACGCACTCCAGAGGGTCCGACGTTCTGGGCACTGTGCATCTAAAAAAGGGCTGTTCGTTTGTCAATTCAAAACTTTCAATGACGGGCAAAGCTGCAGTGCACACTTCTGTGTGCACTGCACTGCAGGTATTCAGTATAATGTTTAATTCTGCTGCATCAACCTCCAAATTTTAGTGGAAAACCTTAAGATGCAACATCTTGTTTGCAAGATGGACAAAACGAGTTTTCAGAGCTCTACAATGTACAGCTGTCCTTGGAAATAAATGACAGGCAACAAGAGTGTACATGTACACTGCATTTGCAGTAACAGTGAGTGTTTTTTAAAAATATAATAATAATAAAATCAGGAACATAGTGTAATGTTAATTAGATTCATATTGAGAATCTGGAAAGTCTATTACTTTTTAAGGCTATGAAACTACTAATGTTGCTTTTCTATGTTCTAAAGGTCAACTATGGATACTGGGCTGCGAGAATTTCTGATAGAGCGTCAACTGCAAGATGCAGTACAGAAACTTGAAGACGAAAATGTAAGTAATGTCCCTAAATACAGTGTGTGTGTGTGTGTGTGTGTGTGTGTGTGTGTGTGTGTACGTACATGCGTGTTAATTTTTAGGATTATTATTAATTGGAAGTTTGTTTACAACATGGTCACACCAGAACATTTAGATTAAATGCATTGAATACATTATCCTATAAAAGCAAAATGATTCAGTAATCTTAATTTGGAAAAGTATCTGCATTATTATCAGAAGTAAATGTTGTCCAAAGTGTGTTAAATAACAAAGGATACATTTTGTGAATGCCTGCACACTATACCTCTTAACTTCTTTTAAATATCCATTGTCATTCTATATTATACATTCAGATGCATACTCCAAAAAAATTAATGCATATGTAATATTTATTAAAGAATCCTTAGTTACTTTAACACTATTTTTTCATGTGCTACCCTGCTGACATTAAATAATAGTGTTAAAGTAACTAAAGATGCTTAAAAAGCTCCAACAGGTGCATGAATTATTTTTATTTGCTGACTGGAGTATTTTTATTTTTTCATATTGATGAAACTGTCATTCCATTAATGACAGACAGTGACCTGGCCAAGTACATCCCCAAAGTTGGAGATAGAGTTTCACCTGTGGCCTTCTACAGACAAGCTGCACTGTCACAGAAATCACCATCCAGGAAAGAATCAATTCTTTTAAGGCTAAAACAAAGACTGTCTGGAACTGAGGGAATACTTCCAAAAAAAAGATCTTCTAAGTGGGCAGGAAATACAAATGCCAAACGTAAGATGAGACGAATTGAGGTTGGCTGAATGGATTTTGATGAGGAAAAGGAAAGATACAAACAGGTGAAGTCTGTAAATGGTGGAGGAACCAGGCACCTCTCCATTGACAAAGAAGAAATTGTGGCATATATCAAGGTTATGGCTGAAAATATTTTTTTCCCTAAAGGCCGTTCCAAAAATAACAAAAGTCTTTCACACTATTCAACTCATATTGAAAGCTCACAGATACATGTCAAGGTGTCACATACAGTAGATGAGCTATATAATGAAAGCAAAGTTAAAATGCTAAGACTTTATCTATGCACCACAAAGAAAACAAAACAGCCCCCAGCAGAAGTGGATGGTGATCATGCAACAGGCCAGTCCTCAGTGGTATGTCTCAGTGACAGTGAAGAGAATCAGGCTGTTGAGGACGTATGTTGCTCCGTATGTTGCTCCGCCTAGCTCCACTCACATCCATCTGGGACATCGCCCATTGAAAGTGATTTCTCAAACCAATTTTATTGTCCAGCCAATCAGGACGCAGGGCTGGAGTTTCATAGATGTTACGTAGTGGAGATGCGACCATGACGTGAGACTGTTTTGATAGCAATGGTGGCTCGCCGAGGAAGCCAGCGTTAACATTGATGCTGCTATTTCTTCCGTGTTGTCCAATCTACCTAATATTGTTTCATTAAAAGAACATCAGAGAACGCCTCTGAAGGCTTTTGTTGGTGGAAACCATGTTTTCGCCCTTCTCCCGACCGGATTTGGCAAGTTTTGTTTGCCGGGGCGCGTCCGCTGCAGACGCGCCCCAGAGCGGTTAGCGGTTAGCGCAAACCATATTAGGAGACCTTTGGTCCTCAATGCGGTCGGCCCGGGATCGACTCCGACCCGCGGCGCTTTGCCGCCTGTCTTCCCCCCTCATCCTGTCAGCTCACTGTCAATAAAACGCGTGCCGCTAGAGCCGCAAACACATAAGAAAAAAATAGTTTTGTTTTTTTCCTGCGTCGCTCTCATCAGCGTCACGGGTTAGTTTCGGTGTGAGTGGTTGAAATAGCACGTCAATAAAGATGACAGACAAGTGGCTTATCCAATCATATGCAATAATTTTTGATAAGGCCCAGCCTTCAATAAAGGCAATTCCTATGGCGGTGTCCCAGATGGATGTGAGTGAAGCTAGGCGGAGCGACATGCGTCTGGCTTGAGTTAGGTTAGTTCTGAGCTGCATGTCCTGCAAGTTTTTCACTGCTGGGGTTGACTTCAGGTGGCTTATCATGTGCATCATTTCCAAGGTACCTGAATTGATCAATTCTTCTGTTCAGGTCCACATATATAAATTGTTTCTCAACTTTTACAAGATGTTTGATGTAGCGGGCCAAATCATAGGAAACAATGCCTTCAAAAAGATCATGAGCAATACACGGGGGCAAGCCAGGGTTGCACACATGGAAGTTTGCTAGCTCATTGAACAGTGAGTCAAACCTGACACCTTTTTTCTGATCTGGGTCTTCAGCCAGGACATTATTCTTATATGACTGCACAGTTCTGGCAGGTCCAGTTGAAAGTGGGTCAGTTTCAAATGCTTTTTTTTCTATTTCGCAGAATCTACAAAAGAAAACGGCTGGTGCTGAAATTTTCAGTAAAACCGCCAATACAGTGAGAGCCAAGGTTATCACCTACAATAGCACAAAGGCTTGCCTTTCGAATTTCACCATTTGGCAGTTCAGTACCACTCACCTCGAGATCTTTCAGATCTTTCACCAGTGTTCCCAGCATGAGGTCTTGTCCAAAGTAACGGAAATCTTGTTCTCTGCAAAGAACAACAAGTTGCATATGATCTGTAGTAGATTGGTTGTAGGGCTAAATGTCAGCTAAACTGAGGTAGACTGCAAGGACTTTGTGTTTTTTCTTGCCTCAGCCCAAGAGATTAACTACCTCAAATGAGTCCTGATACAGAATCAAGCCGACAGACAATGGGTCAGTTTTAAGCAAAGCATTTTGGGTGATCAAATTGCCATCCCAGATATACCTATGTATATCTTTTTCACGGATATCCAAACGGGTGGATCTGTGCTGTTCTCTAATGGACTCATTCTAAAAAAGACCAGCAATTGTTTTTTTTTTATTGGAATGTACTGAGCAAAATGTTCCTTTCCTGCTTCATTGTTCCCCAAACAAATTGAGGAAGGTTTCAAGTATTTAAAGTTATCCTTAAAGACAGTTTTTCGCTTATGATCTGTTTTTAGTTTGTGAGTATTGCAACTCCGGAAAAGATCATCATCCTTAACGTCATCTATCACTTTTTTAATATCTGTCTCAGGTACTCCAAGCAATACAAGTTTTTCATGCAACTAATTCATTTGAGTCAACTGGCTCATGTCGTTTATTTCTTGGAACCCTTCAATGACAGTCTGAATCTGTTATTCAGACTGTCATTGAAGGAAGCAACATTTTTGCCTTCATCTTTAAATAAAGGAGCGCCAGATTTTGAAGAAACAAGTCCTCATCCGTATTTTCTGCATTACCATCCAACTGCTCTATCATGGCATCGTTTGAAGGTTTGTCATTACGTATATCTACTGAATGACCCATCACAGTTGTAACATCTGAGGTCTCCTCACTATGACCTTCACTTTTATTGCTTTTCTGGACAATGCCTTTAAGCAGATTATGTTCTGTTCTTCTTTTGGGACATCTTGATAAATGTGATAGGAATGTAGACAAAAAATCGTAAAGTTTTGGGTGCACTGTTTAAACAGGCAAGTGACACTTGTCCCTTCCTTTAAATGAGTTTTCAAATGTGAAAAGAAACGTATTGAATCATCACAATGCACATCACAATATTCAACATGACAAGTAAAATCGTTGGTGAAGATTGAATCCATAGCTGCTTGTTGCTGCTTATGAAACCGGTATGAATGAAACTTGAAAGCATTGTAGTTTTTGAACACCATGCTACAGGTTGTTATTCCACAGCTAAAACTGACATCTGGCAGGTTTCTGTGAAATTTCATGTGGCTCAAATATGAAAAAAAGTTTCAGTTTTATGTGGGCAAAACTGACAGGTAATCATCCTGGTCCATAAATTAAAGCTTATTTTAGTCCAGGGTGTACTTTTAAAGAGTTCCAGGGTAAAAAGAAAATCAAATTTTATATGAGAGCCACAACCTAAAAAAAATAAATAAAAAAATAAAAAACAACGGAATCATTAGGGATATACGTTTATTTAATTGTTTAACTGCCAGTAAAGTGGAGAAAAAAAAAGCACAGTTGAGGCACCCTGACCGAGGGAGGGGAAAAAAAGTGTGAATCTTTTTTTTCTTCTCCAACTAAAGAAAACTCTTTCTGCCGATGATATTAAATGTCTAATGACAACCTATATATTTTTTTTGTCTCAAATAAGGTAGCAGCAACTGGTTATTGAATTTAAGAACACAGAAAAATAATTTTTTCCACATAGATTTATGACAGACTTACAGCAGGGCAGCCTAAGCTCTGACATCTAACCATCCCAGTGAGAGGCTCACTCTAACAACGAATGGAAAACTATATATTTTTTCAGATTGAATGTTAAGTACAGCAAGATGGAAATGTTTATCATTGGTGGATGTTGCATGGCAACTACATTTGATTAAGAGTAACGGCAGCGCGAGGATGAATCCACTCCGCAATCATGAAATACCATTTGGGCATTTGCCTGAATGAACATAAATGTAAAAATGCTAATTATTTTAGGAATGAATTATTACAAACGAAGTTTAACCAAATAAAGCAGAAACTAACATGCATCTGTCTGGATGAGGCTCACTTAAAAAAAACGTTTAATGTTGTCTCAGACGCGCCAGACTTAGGCACAGAATATGCCAGTTTGCAGTTGTCACTGACGTATCAGACAGACAGTGAAGTATTAACCCCAATACCACTACACATATTATCCATCCATCCATTTTCTGATCCGCTTAATCCCTCATGGGGTGGCGGAGGTTGCTGGTGCCTATCTCCAGCGTTCACTGGGTAAGAGGCGGGGTTCACCCTGACAGGTCACCAGTCTGTCCCAGGGCCACTATACATATTCATTTCAGCTAAATATGTAACCATCGGCATATTCTGGGTAAAAAAATAAATGCCAAAACGGAGCTAAAACGTGTGCACTTGTGGTGCTAGCTTAGAAATAATTTGATAAATGCGTGAGAAGCTCAGTATCATCACATAACATGTATTTTTGTCCACTAATTGACACAACACTGCAAAAAGTACTTACCTAGAGAAAATCCTTCTGCGTCTGTGTTCGTCCACGTCTACCCCGCAAACATCTCCGGCCGTTAAAAATCCCACAATGCGAACTGTATATTTAAATTTTACATTAGAGTTAAGCACGTGATCCAACGGTCCAATCAAATTCGATGTTCTTTCCAGAAACATTTCTGTTTACGGCTAAGAGCTGTATTTTCAAAACCCAGCCTCATAGCTGTATTCTCATGCTGTAGGTTTTACAGAAATTTGTTACAGTGTAGAGACTCTAATGTACTTATCTTCTTGCTCAGTTGTGCAACGCGGGCTCCCACTTCTTTTTCTACTCTGGTTAGAGCCTGTTTGCGCTGTCCTCTGAAGGGAGTAGTACACACCGTTGTAGGAAATCTTCAATTTCTTCGCAATTTCTCGCATTGAATAGCCTTCATTTCTAAGAGCAAGTATAGACTGTCCAGTTTCAGATGAAAGTTCTCCTTTTCTGGCCATTTTGAGCGTTTAATTGACCCCATAAATGTGATGCTCCAGAAACTCAATCTGCTCACAGGAAGGTCAGTTTTGTAGCTTCTGTAACGAGCTAAACTGTTTTCAGATGTGTCAACATGATTGTACAAGGGTTTTCTAATCATCAATTAGCCTTCTGAGCCAATGAGCAAACACATTGCATCATTAGAACACCGGAGTGATAGTTGCTGGAAATGGGCCTCTATACACCTATGTAGATATTGCACCAAAAACCAGACATTTGCAGCTAGAATAGTCATTTACCACATTAGCAATGTATAGTGTTATTCCATGATACAGACATGCACAGCATCGGGTGCTGTGCATGTCTGTACTTTCATAATAATCCTCTGTCTGATTAAAGGAGCTAGGATATTTACTGTAAAGTCAACCTAAATCATTCTCATTTCTCACCTGGGATCCAACCTAGAGGCACGGTCTGGAATTACACATGTTCAGTATGTAGGCCATCATACACCTTCATACACCTTCTTCAACAAACCCACTGCAATCACGTTTTGGTCACATTAGGGTTTTTCTCAAATGTTAACAAGCGTTTCAGATGAAAGTCACCTGAAAACAGCTGCATAATGTCAAACCCACAAAACAATGATTTTGTATTATGTCCCCTTGTTCTTATGCATCCTCCCCCCAAAAATATAAGTTTATGCAAAATAAATCATGATAAAGAGGATCATTCAGAAAACCTTTACATTTATATGTTGAGCATCACACCTTCCTACCATTTTTTGAGTATGGTCTCCTTTAGGTTGAAGAGGTCCAAAAAAAAATAATAATTAAAATAACAAAAATAAACCAATTCTAGGAAGGAAGAAAAAATGCCTCTCTGCATCATGTACATATCAACACCATCAAATTCATTAAGGCAACACAACAAAACCACATAAAGCTAAAGAAACAATAGCAAATCCCTGTGATTTCTTTCAAATGTCGTTTATCTAAAAAAGTGGTAAGTATCACATACTGCCATGGAGGCAGCCATAACATTCCCTCTTCAAGAACTGTTGTATGTTGATAGAAATAATTCCCATTTCCAAGAGTTACCACTACCCCGAGATCTTCCCTCCCCCTTGGGAACATTCAGGTTAATTTATTCCTCAGAGAAATGAGACACAGCTCTCATAAGCGGCCGATTCCTTTATGTAAACACAAATGGCCGAATATGTTCATAGACGTTGGATAAAAGGTTATCAGTCCCAAAGCAAATGTTGGCGTACATTGTTTTCATACAACAAAGGAGGCAAACGTACCCAAGAGAAAAACATTTAGAAAAAATGTACATAAGTATATTCAAAGTATTTAGATTTTCAATATTGCATTGCAAATATACCACCAAAAAACAAACATGACATGTAGCTGACTCTGGATCCCCTTGTCTTTAAAAATACCGGAAGGAAACCGAGGCATTAGAACACATCAAACTCAAGCGTTTTATTTCTTGCCATATCACTAAAAATAACATGCTCATGGTTGTTGTGGTGGTAAAAAAAATCTAAAATCGTTTGTTTTTGTTAATTTTACTGTCAATTAACGCTAAAGAGCTAAAGCCAATTTCACACATTTGAACCCTTGAAACTAAACATTCCACACGTTCTTGTGTGTAATGTGATAAATGAGACAACAGTCACACTTGTGAGTGTTTACCCGTTCATTTCCAAGCCTGTATATATGATTTGACTCCATGCCATTTTAGCTCAGACTGCATGTTTGGGTTCGTGAAGTGAAACAAACGTAACCTTGTTTAGGTTATATTTTTTACAAATAAAAATCCGAAAAGCATGACATGCATTTGTACCCAGTTGCCCCAAGTCAATTCATTGTATTTCACCATACGATTACAGCTGTGAGTGTTTTGGCATGACTCTGCATGTCTAAGAGGCTGACATTTTTGCCCATTCTTCTTTGCAGAATGCCTGAAGCTTATTCAGATTGTGACCTTTAATTTTCAAGACCCCCACCACCTCTTTATGGCTGCAGCAGAAAAGCATCTCTACATGTGACATGACGTTGCCACTATCGAAGGTTGAGTTCAGAATCATAATCATTTTAATTTGAACCTGATGGTGCGGATAATCAAGGAATTCTACTTCTGTTAGAGTACTGGAATATGTGTGCAGTGTTAGCTGACCTTAGTGTTTTCCGTTTATCCTGCCGCTGCTCTTCGGTATTGTTATGTTTTTTACTCTTCCACTGCTGGTCAGTTTTCTGTTGTTTTTAATCAGAACTGCAGCCTTCATGAACCCTGATGTGGCACAAAGAGTTCAGCTCATTTTGAAATATGAAAATACAACTGGAGGCCTTATCGCAAAACTGTTGAAGAAAACACGTTTCTGCTTCTATTCAGGCAAATTGTCACAAACCTCGTGTTTTATTTCAAACTGCTGAGCTGGTTCTACTGGCTGTCTGTGTTGAGCACTCTCAGGAAACTTGTGAAAAATGTCTTTCTGTTCATGACTCCTGTACCCCTGCCCTCTGTTTCACGTCTTTCTCTACAGGAGATTGTTGCTCAGCTGTAGCCAATGGGGTTCTCCATATCATGCTCTCCCTCCTCGATTTTTTTTAAAGAGGTTTTCCTCACTGTTCCACCAGTTTTACTAGGATTATAAATAGTAGTCTGTCTTCTGGTTTTGTCCCTTTCAAACTTAAACAGCCTGTAGTTCCCCCTCTTTTGAAGAAACCTGCTCTTGATCCTGACACTTGAAAATTACAGGCCTCGATCCAAACTGCCCTTTATCTCAAAAAATCATCAGAAGGTGGTTTACAAGCAACTAATGGCGTCTTTTTTGAAGAATGTGGTATTTTAGAGATTTTTTAGTCTGGTTTTAAAGCTTTACACCGTACCAGATCTGCCCTTCTAAGAGTTTTTAATGATGGGCTTTTAGCAACTGACTCAGGGGGGTTGTGTTATCATTGTGCTTCTAGATTTAATTGCGGCCTTTGACACAGTTGATCATAAAATTTTAATTTCTCGTTTGGAGCAGTGTGTGTGTGTCAGGGCTACTGCAGTGGAGTAGTTCACGTCTTCTTTGGCAGAGCAAGGTTTCTTGGTCAAACATGGGGATTTTGTGTCCCCTGCTGTTGCTAGGGGTCAGCGATAGCCATCTTGCTTTTCTTCTTGCAGCTACTTCCCCTTGGTTCTATCACTAAGAAACATGGGCTTTCCTTCCACTATCATGCGGCTGACTTACAGGTTTATCTCCCTCTTAAAAAAGCCAAGGGCTTCTCATTAGACTCATTGTTCAAATGTCTCAATGACATAAAGTCTTGGATGACTTTATTTGAACGAGCAAAAAACAGAGGTGATGCTTTTTGGTGGCACATCTGACATCTCCAACATAGATCTGGGTTCTGTGGCACGGGAGTTAAGATAGATGCAGATCTTAAATTTAAAAGCCAGGTTAGGGCCGTTGTAAAATCTAGCTTTTTTTCATCTGAGGCAGTCCAGCAGTTTATTCACAGCGCTTTGTAGACCTTAGTTTCACTGTCTCTCTCCCCCGTTCAGGTCTACAAGCTTCTGCGTTACATTAACTCATAGTTTACTGAGTGTATATAACTTCTGTATATATATATATATCCATTTTATTCAATTTTATTTTATTTTATTGTATTCTTATTTTGTCTACACCATCAACACCAAATCAAATTCCTTGTATGTGCAAACCTACTTGGCGATTAAACTTGATTCTAATTCAGATTCTGATAAAGTGCATGAAGTCAATGAAGGTTGTATGGTACAGTATGGCAAAACGTCCAGTTTTGGCTCAATCTGACCAGAGAACCTTCTGACACCATTGCTGTCTCTCCTATATGGCTTCTTGTAAACTTTAAACAGGACAACTTATGGTTTTATTGCCTTCATGAAAGCCAGCTTTTTGGAGCTAACCATCTCAATGGTGGCTTTTGGAGCTGGGAGTGCGTCTGTCATGGTTGGTTTAATCTGTCCATCATGGTCCTTGCTATAGCCATTCTGTAGGGGATCCAACTGAGGATCCTGTAGAGCAATACTGGCCTGTCCCCACACCCTGGCTTGCAAATGAACTCTCAAGACATGTTGTCGTAGAGCTCCAAGGGTAGGAGGTAGCTTGTCACTTTCTGCCATATGCTTGCAGGATAGATAGATAGCGGCAGTTGCTACACTGCAGTGAGGACAACATAGTGCTCTTCCTTGTCTTCTTTTCTTCCTGGTAGCACTTTTCAGAGAATCATCTCTGTATGTGTCAAACACAAGGATGATTTCATCATAATCCAGCGTGAGGGTCTTCAGTTTGTCATTGAAGGATACACTGAGATCTTTAACTGTCATAACGGTCGCTGATTTCTTGGCCATCTTCTGTACAATAAACATTCCATCTACCAGGGCTATCTTTCGAGTTGGACTACCTGGTGTAGTGTCCATGGCATCTTCTGGCTGCTGATCTTCATGTGGGGTTTCTGTTGTTGCCAACCTACTGAGAAGGTGGATCAACTTTGATTTATCTAGGCATGGCAGGACTGTACCTTGTCACGACGTCATGACATCACTATGCACACATGTTGCTATTTTTTTTATCAAAGGATGCCAGCACATTAGGCTGCAGAAAAGAGATGGAATATATGAGTCGAAAAATTGTAGTTAACCTGTCAAAATAAAAGCTGTAGGTTATTTAGAAGTCAAGACATTGACAAAAGCATTTTTTAAGGCTGCCATTTTGTAAAATCCAAGATGGCCACCATAAAGGCATCAGAATAAAGGGAAACATTAGCTGTGTCTCAATTCGCAGGCTGCGTCCTTCTAAGGACCCAGCTACACAGCCTTAGGAGGACCCAGCCATCGGAGGATGCTCTGGAGGATCCTCAGCCATTGGTAAATGGGACGGTCTAGCCTTTGGAGCACTTCCTGGTTGCGACACGACGTCATCACGTCTACCCCAAGCCCGGGAAAAACAGTGCCAGACGACAAAAAAATGTATATGGAAATTTTTATTTTATTTTTTTTATTTACTTGTTATTGGAGGAGGAGCGTCGGCTTAGACGGCTTTGGCGGCAGCAAAACCGGCGACAAATTTTTCTCAGGCTGGGAGAGCGCAGTGGAGAGGTAACATTTACCTGCTATTATTTTCACCCAGGGGCCTGCTAATGATCATAATATAGTTATTAAACAAACGCTTGTCAGCAGATTGACGAATATGTTTAAATATAAAATGTTATATTTATTTGTAAGACTTGATATAAGCTCATGTTTGTAACTTTAGTAATTTGAATTGAATAGTTAAATGTGTACAAACCCTGTAAATAACTGACTTAAATCACTACTTTCACTATTACTAAAAAAGCGCGCAAAGCACCTCGGGAAATCTTATGGCTGGCAAGGCCACTAAGGATGGTAGCGGTGCATCCTCAGAATTTGGGGAAAAGGAGGACGCATTCGAAGGCTGCATTTTAAGCATCCTCAGAATTTTTGCCAAATGGGACAGCCTCCGCGCATCGTTGTGACATCACTGGCCTTAAAATGCGTCCTTCGAAGGACGCAGCCTGCGAATTGAGACACAGCTATTGTTTTTGTGATTGTCTATACTTTAAGGAATCCAAAACTATATAGTTTTCATACTCTTCACAAATATCCAACAAAAGTTAAAATCCGAACATAATGAA
This sequence comes from Fundulus heteroclitus, assembly GCF_011125445.2. Classification (NCBI taxonomy): domain Eukaryota; kingdom Metazoa; phylum Chordata; class Actinopteri; order Cyprinodontiformes; family Fundulidae; genus Fundulus; species Fundulus heteroclitus. Next base: position 6,966,446 of record NC_046367.1, read on the forward strand.
CCTGACTATTTGCTGCTTTTCTGATCAATCCTCTCAGTTTAGGCTGGCAGTTGTGTTTTGTAGGTTTGCCATGCTCGTTACATTTTTAAATGATGGATTGAACAGAAGATGTTCCAAGCTTGGAATATTGTTCACAATAAACTCTGCTTTAAACTTCAGCACAACTGTCTGCTGTGTTCCTCGGTCGTCATTATGCTATTGGATCACTCAAGGCCGCCATAGAGCAGCTGAATATAGATTTACACCAGGTTACATATGTGTGACACTATTTACTTGTTAGGTGACTTTTGACAACAATGGGATGCACTGGGTTTGGTTTCTATAAATTTGTACTAGAGTAATCAGGATTAAATCCAAATTCTTTATTGTGGAGATTCTTTTAAATTTGAAATGGAACAATTCACTATCATTTTATGATTATCCACTACTGTAATGAAGCTTAGTGTTGTAATATATATATATATATATATATATATATATATATATATATATATATATATATATATATAAAGCTCTCAAGAGTATTTCTGTGCAACAATGGTTCTTTCCGTAGTACTTCCAGTGCTATTTTGAGTGTAGTTAAACAGCATTTCTAAAACACAACCGCCCCTGTAATCTGCAGCTTTAAATTACGGACGTTGCAACCTCCGCAGGAAGGAGACGGAAACAAGAAACAACACATTTCCGGTCTCAGTCTCGAGCCACCACCACCAAAATGGCGAAGATCGCCAAAACACACGAAGGTAGTTTTTCATTGAAATATTACTTATATTCATTGCATTACGGTGTTGTTCGGGTTGTTTCGCAGGGGAGTAAAATCTCGGTGGTAATTCTGGTAGCAGCGCGCATTTTCTTGCTCGCCTGATGCTTTAAAGCGGATAAAGCGGAGGGCCTGTTACGTCGCAACGCGGACGGGTTTATATAATGGCGCTGGATGCTAATGCTAACCACTTAGCTTACGTTCACCAATCGTTTTACGCTTTTTTCTTTTATATGAAAGGAGACGTCTTTATGTTGCTTTATATGCTTAAGTTAGGAGTAGCCGCGCTGTCTTTCAAGCTTTATTTTTTTTGTTTTGCAGGTTTTTCAAAAAACAATTTATAGCCGTTGTCTGACATAATAAGGCTAAAGCATTTAGCATGACCCCCATGTCACAAACACTAACCAAACACAGGCAGGCTGTTTGAAGAAACAGACCTGCAGCCTACACATAAACAATTTTATTTAGATAAAGCTAAAATAAATGCTATTTAGATACGGGATGTCCGATGTGACTCTTTGGTTTAAATAATCCATTGTAGTCATTAGTGTGTGTTGAACCCGACCGTTCACAATGTAGTAATGATAAAAAGAATAGATCTTATTTATAATGCACTTTACATTTCCACCAAATCTCAGTGCTGCAGTCAATAGGAGAAACAAACCCTATTAAAACAAGTGTTTCAGTTTTTCAGAGCCTTACTCGCTCAGTTGAATAACATGCGACATAAAAACCTAAACGCGTCATTTGTTTTGCTTCCATAAAAACATTTTGATTTAACCTGTTTTAAAATGTTTGGTTTGACTGAGGGAAGTTGTAGCTAGCCTATTTATTAACTAGCAGAAAAGGGGCTGCATACACGTTTTTTCCCTCCGTAAGAACTTTGTTCATGGCTTGGGGTTGTAGCTAGAAAGGCAAAGAGGGTTATAACTACAAGGGAGGATGAATACTTTGGATATTGAATGTTAAACATGAAGCTGCCAGGGATATTAAAGAAGTGGAAGCCTTAAGATTAATTCAAGGTACTATGTTGTTGTAAATGGGTTCTGCCCTGTTTTTTATTTTTGGGTCTTATTTTTGTCTTCAATGTAGACATAGAAGCCCAGATCCTGGAGATCCAGGGGATGAAGGCCTCCCTGCAGGAGGAGAACGGTGAGCAGGGAGTCGGCCTGGTCTCCACTGACTTCTTTGACCAAGATATCTATGGAGGCACTGACCACCGTTTCAAAGGCTACGTCACTTCGATTGCAGCCAACGAACAAGAGGATGTAAGTGTTCTGTTGCTTGATAGTTTGGGTTTTCTCCTGCGTCAGTCTTGGCCTGTGGAGCTTGACTGCTCCCGATGTATGTGTTCTGTATACGAGCTAGGAGAATCTTGCCAGCTTGGTGAGATTTGACTAGACTCTTGCGTCTCTTTCTTCCCCAGGACGATGAAGACGATACGTCTACAAGCTTATTGGGACCAAAGAAACCCGGCTACCACGCACCAGTGGCAATACTATATCCCACCGCTCAGTCGGATGAGCAGGTATGTCCACATTTGTGTCACATTTATCCTTTTTTATTGTATTTTTTTCCCCCGTAGAAAATGTGTTTGAGTGGGAAATAATTGTAAAATATAATTTTTTTTTTGGTCGCAGTACGACCCATTCGCAGAACATCGTGCACCGAAGATCGCGGATCGGGAGGACGAATACAAAGGCCGCCGCAGACAGATGATCATCTCGCCCGAGCGTCTTGACCCGTTTGCTGACGGTAATTTTTTGTCGTTTTTATTTTCATCACATCGACACTCCCTGTCTTTTTATTTCCCCCCACTGCTCACATTTGTGATTTTCCCCCTTTCGTGAACTTCAGTAGCTTAGTTTTACTGTTCAACCCTTCGACCACATTGCACTAGCTTGCTTCCCAGACTCCGTGCCTTCCCTGTGGTCAATCCTGTGCGAAAACCATTCGACCGTTTTCTAATTTTACACCAAATATAACTGCAGGCTCATCATTTGGGTGAGGAGAGAGAGTTGCTATTCTGATAGTGTAATGATTTTTTTCCTGATTTGTGCCTCAAACATTGTAGGGTTAACCATGTGTTGAGGGGGAGAGGTGGTTAGGTGTGTTCTAACAAACATGGGTCGCAGATGGGCCGTGTGTGTGTGTGTCGAAGGGTTAACGATGGCCAAACAGAGCATGTGAAGACCTGGGTTAGGTTTGGAACAACTGACCTGCCGATGCACTGTGCTTTTCCATACTGGGCGCAGTCATGTAGATCCTCAGGCAGTCAGATGAGGGAAGACATCAGAGTTGTGCTGCCAGTGTAGAGTCACTTCATTTCTTTCTGCCAAAGGCCATGACAAAGCTAAAAGATGCTTCCATTTCTATTTTTTCTTTGAGTTCTAATTTAAGAGGATTCTGCTACCTTAAGTGCATCAACTGGCTTTTTAATTTACTAAGAGATTTAAATATTGGGCCTCTGGATTAAGCTTCAAAATAACTTTTGGCATCTTTATGTCTAGAATTATTTTAAGCTAAACGTCAGCTCTTCATCATTTTCTGCTCTAACCAAATCAAAGCAACTCTTAGGAAGCTCGTTTACGTTTGAGAAGAGCTTAAATAGCCTGAGTGTTTCAGGTTTGGTTTTAGTTTCTCTGAAGCCTGCATGTAGAGAGAGCTCTTTTGTATAAAGTTGTTGTGTAAATATATTTTTATTTTACAGCTCTCTCCCTGTAAAATAGAAATATGTTGCCAAGAAAAGTTGTGTGCGAAAAATACCACAGGCCCATACTAACTGTCCTTAATTTCTCTCCTACAGCAGTACTGCTTTGCCAGTCCTGTACTGCACTCTGTAAAGGGTGCAGCAACTCATCCTGTGTAGGTTATGGGGAAGACAGTGCACTTGTCAGTTTGCTCAGGGTCCACTGGCCGCTTGTTTGGGAGGCTGTGAGGGGAATGAGATGCAGCGCAGCTACTTCAAAACCTCAGCCCCTGAGCGCCTCCTTTATTTGGCCTCTCCTAAATCCAACAAGCCGAGATAAAAGTTCTCCTGTTTAAACTCATTGGCTTCGTAGCTTTCCATTCAGCCAGACATGGAGGCCGAGCTCCAACAGAGCCATTTAAATAACAGCTGTGCTGTCAGAAATCAGGGGGGCCACTGAGTTCCACAAGTTTCTCTCTAGTTGTAATTGATTCTTATTCTCTCATAGATTTGTTCTTTGCCAAATTTACCCTGAAATTTTTGACTTAGTTCTTTAGTAAGTAATGACAACGTGGAGCACAGTGTCAGAATCACTTAGCTGTAGTTTGGTGGGTATGCCCCGAGAAGATGGATTGTTCTGTGAATGCCTTAAATCATTGCAACACAGGTGGTATACTGTTGTGTGTGACTTCAAACCCTTTTCCAAAGTGTTACTAATGGTAAAGAGAAATTTTCTAGGCTTCTTTTCTGCCGGTTGAAGTCTGACTGCAGAAGGACCCTTGGCACTGAAAGTGTACGTATTCTGAGGAGCACAGCCCAGGAGCCCTGCATCAGTGATGACTATACTTCTTAATCCACTTAAAGAAATCATCACGACCTCAGCTTTTTCATGTATCTGTTTGTTTGTTCTTTCTTTAAAATGCTATGACTCAATGTAAGAAAACCCTGTAAATTTGCCTAGAATTCAGTAGAAGTTTTTTGTTAATCAGCTGTTAAGCAGAGCAGGAACATAAGTAAATCTGTTGGTAAAGAGACAGGGTTAGCTGGTTGTTTGTACTTACTGTGTTTGGGATAGCTTATCTTTCAGTAACCTGACAAGTCTCCTTTGTTCTGTTGGTGCTCTTTCGCGCAGGGGGCAAAACGCCGGACCCTAAGCTGCAGGTCAGGTCATATGTGGACGTGATGATGGAACAGAACCTGTCCAAAGAGGAGGTGAGATTCTGTCTTTTTTTTTTATGTTCCCAGAAGGACAATTCAATCTTAAACTATGGCTTTCCACACAGATGATGATGATGGTGAATGTAAAAGTACAAAATAGCCTTTCCTCACATTCTCCACCTGCCAGTCCATGTTATTCCACCGTAACAGGATTTATTCACAGATCCAGTCTTGAGTTTTGCACTGGTATGCCTAACATTCCCAGTTGCTGCACCCAGATTTTTCACAGCTCTTTAATGGCTACCGTAATATGTCTTTCATATGTGTCTTGAGAATAAGGAATTAGATTTTTATCAGTTTCCAAATCTGTTTACGTGAAAATTTTGTTTTTAGACTTGAGCTCCTTTTCGATTATTCTAAAAGCTAAAAATCTGAATTTTTAGGGAAATAACTTTCTTTTTTTTCTTGGAATTATCTATATTTAGATGATCTTTAATTTTGTTCTGGCACACCACAACTTTAAACTTTTGTCCAACTCATTGATCAACCTGGTCTATTAGACCAGATTTGACTAACAAACGTGGTCATTTAGAAAATGAAAAAGCTATTTTGGATTTAGCTGGTTAGTATAAAATTGGAGCCACGTTGTTGAGTTGGGCTCTTGAGCACCGAAATCTCATAGTTTGAGAATTTTGTGAGATCAACGCGTCATCACAAACTTTGTTTGGAATGATTTTTGAGTTTTAACGTAGGATAATCCAACCCAGTATTATACATCTGTAACAGATTTTTGTCCAGTCACCAAAAGAATAGGGAAATGACTCTTCACCACACTGCCAAAACCAGACAGCACTTTTATCATTTGAGATGGGGAAATAATCCAGAGAGTAGAGTCCAATGCAGACGAGTTACCAGAAGTCCAAAAGGCTGGTAAACAACGACTGAGTTGTCTGCCATCCGTCTGCAGTGTGTTGCTCCAGATGTTTCTAGGTTTTACTTTTTACGCGAGCCATTCGAAAATGTTAATGTGTGACTTTTTTTTAGTAAAGATGGAGATTGCAGCATGAACATACAGTCCACTGACATATTAGTACAGAAGATTCTCTAGGCTATTGTACATTAATGTAACATGTTAAGTACGGAGCACATGTCTTAGGGCGTCTAAAGGTTTATCAGAAGTTTTCTTAGTTAATTTGCTTGTGACAATAGGCCAACAGTGATAATCATAGCCAAAAGCTTTGTTAGTTAAAGAGGACATATTATGAAAAATTAATTTTTTTTTTTTAAAACTATTCGTACTTCCATTTGGGTCTCTACTGCTTTTAAAAACTACCAAGCTCCAAAAAACCAAACAGGTTTGTTTTTTGGCAATGAATAAATGTTTTTTTTTTTTTTTTTTTTTGGTATCTGGAAGATGAGCCGTTTCCAAAATGTCTTCAATGTTATGCCGTGATTGGTAGGCACTGCCCATCACCTAGCAACCCCAGCCAAGTAAAACTGACATAGAAAAATTTAACCCACATCTTAACTTGAAGTTCTAGTTACTATTGGAATCAACCACATGCACAACTTACCTTAGCATTAATACATGCTGAACAATGGGCAACTAATTCCCTTAATCTTTACTACAGCTGAAAGGACGCAGACAACTAATGGTTAGAATGATGAAGTTTGCATTGAAACAGTCTTAAGGATGCTAGCGCTATTAGCGTCTTCCTTTTTCCTCAGGTTTCTCTGACCTAAAACAACCACAATGCGTCCTAGAAGCATTTTACACTTTATAAACTTGATAAAAACATCACGCTCACAGACAGATGCTTCTAGGCAGTTGAGAAGATCTAACAGGATAGTTTAACACTGCAGACATGTGGCTTTTAGCGTAGGAACTCTCTCTAGTGCCTGGGACACGGTGCGATTTTAGACCGACTCAGATGAAAGCTGCTTGGTTGTGGCTCTAAAGCTGCGATCTTACTTCGCAGCACCAGACCGCTTCTAGGACAGCCGTTGACGGCGTCTTGCGACCAAAGTTAACCATCAGTTAATATCTGACAGTCAGATATTTAGAGTGAATATCTCAGTGTGACATCTGCTACGACCTACATCCACTAATCACAGCTTATGATATGAGAGGCTCCAAATGCTGCTGCCTCGTAAATACAGAAAGGGGCGAATCCGTTTTGGATTTCTGAATCGATTCCTGTCAGCAATAAAATGTCCTGTTTGCTCTGATCAGACAAACTTGTCTATAGCTTGTTTGCATAAAAGTGACAAAAAGGAGCTCATTCTGAAAGGAGCTCAAAATAGGTGGAATCCAATTATCTGAGAATGATTTTTGTGCCAAAAAATGTAGTCAACATGTTTTGTCTAGCCCATAGATATATATCCTACGATGTTTTAAAAGGGAGCATAATGGGTCCTCTTTAATGTTTTGGCCATTTTGCCAAAAATGCTGCTAGACAAATTCAATAATCTGACAAGCTGGTTAAACAGACCAGGGGATGTGAAGTGCAGCCAAACTGATGATGATTCCTCAAACGTTCAGTTTTACTCTTTCAGACTTTAACCACAGATCACCTTTATCATAAGCATTCAGAACCCAGTTATTCATTCTTGCACTAGTGATGCATAACTATACATGAGGACCTTTGAAATAAATGAAGAAAAAAATGCCCATAAGCCATCTTAAATCTTAATGTTCAACATTTCTTTGGGGTTTTCTCCCACCACATTCCTCACTCCGATGATCACCAGGGTGACGTTTAACAAAGATTAACAGATTATTGTGACATGGTGTGCGGCGATCAATTTAACTGCTGTAACCAAATCCACTGGTGCGTAAAGCTGCTCAGTGGACACATTGGCACTGTAGGAAGACCTGCAGATGGGTGAATTGAGGAAACGTGGTTTCAGGCATCTAAGTTTTCCTGACCAATGATGTCTGGCTAACACGGCGCTTTAGACTACAAGCATCGCATTGTGCTGTAATCTACAGGACAGTGGCTACAACTCCCAGGTGCTGAGTCATAACCCACTCTCCAAACCCTGGAGCACAGAGAGGATGCGCTTTAATACCGCTCAGCTGTCGAGCGTCTCGTCAGCTTCCTAAATGCTTTTTGCAGGGGGGTGGCTTTAATCCTCTTGATCTCTAGATCAAGAAACCCTGTTCTTGTGTAGCACTCTCATCATCTCTTGGCTTCTTCAAACTCAGCCCTGCTAGGTGAAGCTGAGGACAACCTGGTTTTTCCAGCGCTCCCATGTTTGCATCTGACATGTTGAGGTGTACGTGTTGCTTGGTGGCCACCGAGCACGGCTGCAGCGTTGACCCTGACCACTGTCTGTTGTCTGCAGAGGGAGATTCGTCTGCAGCTGGCAGAGAAGGCCAAGTCGGGGGATCTGAAGGCGGTCAATGGCTCCGCTGCCTCCCAAGCCGCTGCCAAACGCAAGCGTCGCTGGGACCAGACAGCCGACCAAACGCCGTCCAACGCCACGCCCAAAAAACTCTCCAGCTGGGACCAGGCTGATGCCGGCGGCGAGGTGAGCCGGTCGGACGTGGCCAGCAGATTCTGCTCGGGTCCTGAATGACGGCTGTCCTCAACTGACTGTCCCTCTGCTTGTTTCAGACCCCGGGACACACTCCTGGACACACGCCCTCCAACAGCCGCTGGGACGAAACCCCCGGTCGCCCCAAAGGCAGCGAGACCCCGGGGGCCACCCCGAGCTCCCGTATGTGGGACCCCACTCCCAGCCACACGCCGGCCGGCGCCGCCACCCCCGGCAGGGACACGCCGGGCCACGCCACGCCCGGCCACGGCGGAGCCACGGGAAGCGTCCGCAAGAACCGCTGGGACGAAACCCCGAAGACGGAGAGGGAGACACCGGGACACGGCAGCGGCTGGGCCGAGACGCCGCGGACAGACAGGGGGGAGGAGTCTGTGGGCGAGACCCCGACGCCGGGAGCCAGTAAGAGGAAGTCCCGCTGGGATGAAACGCCCGCCAGTCAGATGGGATCCTCCACGCCGCTGCTGACCCCAGGAAAAACTCCACTGGGAACGCCGGCCATGAACATGGCCACGCCTACACCTGGTAAACCTTAATGCCTTTTATTTAGTCCACCAAAACCTAAAACTACGGTTTCTGCTGTTCAGCTTCATGGATTCCACTTGTTTCTCTCAGGACACCTGATGAGCATGACCCCGGAGCAGCTCCAGGCGTGGAGATGGGAGAGGGAGATCGATGAGAGGAACCGGCCTCTTACGGATGAAGAGCTCGACGCCATGTTCCCAGAAGGCTACAAGGTCCATTTCCTTTTTTTTTTTCTTGATGTTTCTTCGTCCAGCAGCATCAGGCTGTCAGCTATTCACAAGTTGCCCCAGCACTGAATTCTCCGTTCTGCCTGCAGGTCCTGCCTCCTCCAGCAGGCTACGTACCGATCCGTACCCCGGCCCGCAAACTCTCAGCGACTCCCACCCCCATCGGGGGCATGACGGGTTTCCACATGCAGGCCGAGGACCGCACCACCAAGCAGATGAATGACCAGCCGTCAGGAAACCTCCCCTTCCTCAAACCTGATGACATTCAGTACTTTGACAAGCTGCTGGTGAGGACCACTACTCTATTCTGCTGGATTCAGTAGTAATTAACAGTTCACATGAGAGCAGGTTAATCCTGGCACCACGGCATGCGTTCTTAACTCTGTGTTTATTTTAGGTGGAGGTGGATGAATCGACTCTGAGCCCAGAGGAACAGAAAGAAAGGAAAATCATGAAGCTGCTGCTGAAGATTAAAAATGGAACGCCACCCATGAGAAAGGTTTGTTTTTCTTTGTTCAGTCTCTTTAAGCTTCTGCTGCTGCAGAGACTTTACTAAGCATAAAGTGTCCTGCTGCAAGATCAACACGCAGCACTGAGCCTGGATGTTCCTGCAGCAGCGGCGATGTTTGCTCCTGTCAGTGCAGACTGCTGGGAGCAGCGGACATAAACCACCGAGGCTTGTACTGCCAACAGACCTTCCCTCACGCTTTGTGCAGATCAAAGAGGAATCCTGCAGATGCCACGTGTTGCTGTGTTCTCATTAGGGCTGTACGATTTGACCAAAAATCAAAATGTATATATGTAAAGCATAATTGTGATTATGGTTTAAATGAAATGTTTGTAAACACAGACTATTTAAAACTGTTTTTATTCATCAGAACATTATTATTATTCACAAAAACAGGCTTCTGATTGAGTTTGGTATCAATCCTTGTTGAACATAAAGTGCAGCCAACTAACAAGTATGTGTTAAACAGTTTGACCGCTACTTTATGCTATGGTGAGATTCCTGGAAGTTTCTGGTTAGAAAAGTATAATTATTTAAACTCTAAAACAAATAATACAATCAAATTATCTTACTGCTGCAGTTCTCTTCCATGTGGAAGTGAACCACTCTAAACATTTTGCGTCTTATCCATTAATTATTACGTAGCCAAAACCTGCAGACCTCTGCGATGTGTAAATTTTTTTAATTAATTTTTTTATTGAGATTATATTGCAGATGCTAGTTGTCATGCATGGAGGCACGATAACTAGCTAGCACTTCTGGTGATGTTGAGTATGTTACATGGATGCATTTAGAGGGAGACCATTACATGTACATAGAAACTCAGATGTGTGTTCTTCTAATTTCACTAAACCTGGATTTTAAAAATGTAGATCCAGGCTGCTTTTTTCCTCCAGCAGGAACATTTGTTCTTATGATATATTTTGCTAAGTTCCAGCAGAAAAGGCTAAGATTCCAGATGTAGCACCAGCTGTGTATCTGTGTGGTGGCAGCACTTTGTCCACAGTTATGAAATGATCCCGTTTTAGTTTTGAATGGAGGTGTGAGGACATAAGCATAAAACGTTTTGGGCTGTCGTTAGAGTGGATCCTCTTTGATGACGCTGTCGGTGCTGACCCGTGTTCTCCTTCTGTCAGGCTGCCCTGCGCCAGATAACAGACAAAGCTCGAGAATTTGGAGCAGGTCCACTGTTCAACCAGATTCTGCCGCTGCTCATGTCCCCCACCCTGGAAGACCAGGAGCGCCATCTGCTGGTCAAAGTCATCGACCGCATCCTCTACAAACTGGACGACCTGGTCCGGCCGTACGTACACAAGGTGGGCTCAGAAAGACGTGCGCTTCCTCCGCAGGGTTCCCGTTGCACCTCCTGTCTCCTCAAACCTCCCCTCTTTGTCTCCAGATCCTGGTGGTGATCGAGCCGCTGCTGATCGATGAAGACTACTACGCCAGAGTGGAAGGCAGAGAAATCATCTCTAACTTGGCAAAGGTATAGTTGCTCACCTCTCTGCTGTCAGTCTGACAAACGAACCTGAGGCTTACGCGACCCATTCTCGCCGGTTCAACCAGTCTGTGGTGAGAACGGGGCTAGTCGGTCGCCAGATTGATACCAACACGAGATCACGCAGACCTGCTGTTTACTCGTCTGTTCTCAACCTGCACCCGTTGGTCACAAGAAACACTTAAAGTTTTGTTTATTCTAACATATGATCCCAGTTCCTTTTGTCTGACATATCGTTTGATTTGTTCTGGCGTGCAAAAATGGATTTAATGAAGATTTATTCTCTTGTCCAGCATTTGTATTTATCATGTGTTTCTGATCTGGCGGGACCTAAGCCAGTCAATTTTCCATGCGTGTAAATTGTATTTAAAGTCAGACTTTTGCACCCGTCCGTTTCTTAGGCCGCCGGCTTGGCCACAATGATCTCCACAATGCGACCCGACATCGACAACATGGACGAGTACGTCAGAAACACAACGGCGCGAGCCTTCGCGGTGGTGGCCTCCGCTCTGGGCATTCCCTCGCTCCTCCCCTTCCTCAAAGCTGTGTGCAAAAGCAAGAAGTCCTGGCAGGCGAGGCACACGGGCATCAAGATCGTACAGCAGATCGCCATCCTGATGGGCTGCGCCATCCTGCCTCACCTGCGCAGCTTGGTGGAGATCATCGAGCACGGTCAGTCCTGGAAGCTTTTTCAGTTGCAGAATCAAACGGTCTTCATGTGGCACGAGAGACGCTGATGGTTTAAACCAGGGGTGTCAAACTCATTTTGGTTTAGAGGCCGCATACAGCTTAATCTGATCTCAAGAGGGCCACACAAGTAAACTCATTGCAAGATTAAATAGAACTAATAAAAGTGGACTTGTTGTTGATTTTTATATTAAATGAATCTCACTTTTACACAATACATTGTGAATAATATCAGCATTTTTAAGAAAAGTATGTGCAATTTCAACAGTACTTTTACTCAGTTAAACATTTATTTGTGCATTATGCATAAGAACTGATCAGTGATTGTACGTTAAAAAAAATTATTCACATTTTTTGGAACTTAAAAACACTGTCCTGCATGACAACATTCATAAAACAGATAAAAATTAAATGATTTAAAATCAAATTTCCACATCTGAAGCTCAGTGCTACCATCTGCTAATTAAAACAGCGCCCCTCGTGGACACTATAGGAACTGCAGATTTTCAATTAAACGAGTACATATTTTTTCCAATAATTGTTTTATCATTTTCTTTTATCTCCTCTTTTTCACCTTTTTTTTTTTCTTTTTCTTCCTTTCCTCTCCTACTTTCCAATTGTAGTGTCCATATCATTTGAGATATTCCCTGCATGAATCATAATAAAACTATTCACATTCATAAATCAAGTGGAGCACTATGGCAAAAGCCGTACTGCTCCACTTGTGAAAGTCAAATCTGATGAGCTCTTTTTGGCATTAAGACAACAATTCTTATTGCCACATTGCCAGACAGGACACTGAAAAAATAAATAAAATATATATATTTTTTTGAATAATGATAATGCATTTAGCCACCGGGCCGGACAAAACTGCTCGGCGGGCCTGGACCGGCCCGCCGGCCGCATGTTTGACACCCCTGGTTTAAACGGATCATGTCCAAACAAATCAACGTTTTGTTCTGTCCTGAGCAGACGACCGTGGTGTAAACAAAAAACATCAGAGCTCAGCTGATTATTAAAGCCTTGTCATTGTGTTGGTTCTGAAGAAAGGGTTGTGTTGTTGCAGGTCTGGTGGATGAGCAGCAGAAGGTGAGGACCATCAGTGCCCTGGCCATAGCCGCCCTGGCCGAAGCCGCTACGCCCTACGGTATCGAGTCCTTTGACTCTGTGCTGAAGCCGCTGTGGAAGGGTATCAGGCAGCACAGAGGAAAGGTGAGCGTTTTCACTTCGCTAAGAGTCATAATGCAAGATCAACACCCAGCACTGAGCCTGTGCGTGGCTGCAGTGTGAATATCTGCTTGCTAAATTGTCTCCTTTGAGGAGCTGCTGCCGGCGGCTAATGCTCTGCTGGGAGCATTAGACAAAATAATGCACCTTGATGTCTAGAAGTAAGAATCTACAAGGATGTTTGAACTCATATCCTGTCTTGATGTCGCCAGGGTCTGGCTGCTTTCCTCAAAGCTATTGGTTATCTGATCCCCCTGATGGACGCTGAATACGCCAACTACTACACCAGAGAGGTGATGCTGATTCTCATCAGAGAGTTCCAGTCTCCTGATGAGGAGATGAAGAAGATCGTGCTCAAGGTAAGCAGCAGCAGTAACCTCAGAGCTGCTACCGGAAACGTCTTTGCGGCTCATTCTCGCCTGTTCAGCCGCCACATGGCTGCAGCAGGGCTAGTAGTCCGCTAGAGAAACGCCAACATGAGAATCAGCAGAAAGATCAGCCGTTCTTTCTCTTCTCACCCTGCACCCGTTGGTTACAGCCTCACACCGGGCGACTGAACTGTCTACATAACTGTAACAAAGCCGAAGGGTGTGGAAAGCAGCAACACATTTGTCTGTTCTTCTGTCTGGTCTCTTAGGTGGTGAAGCAGTGTTGTGGCACCGACGGCGTGGAAGCGAACTACATCAAAACGGAGATCCTGCCCCCCTTCTTCAAGCATTTCTGGCAGCACAGGATGGCTCTGGACAGACGCAACTACCGACAGGTCAGCCAGCAGCACCGGCTTTATGCTCAACTAGAGCTAGTTTACAGACGGGGGGGTAAAATGTAGGTGGCTCCAAAATAACTTCCCATAAGGCCCTTTAAAAAAATCCTACCCATCTCTTCTCTTTAGAGTTCAACAATCCAAATGCTACAAAGTGTTTCCTTTTAAATCTTGTAGAGATTCTTCAGTTTTGATCTCCTGTGTGGAGAAGTTGTAAAATGGATACTTAACAGGGTTTGTGTGGAGAAAACTGACCCATAATTATTAGACTACACGGTAAATGTATATATTAAGGATTTCAGTGTTGAGTAGCAAACAAAGATTGGCAGTTCAATACTTTGTAAAAATCAGTGCTGTCTATACTCAGTAAAACAGCGGTTTTACTGATATGACATGATTTACAATAGCATTTTCATTTTGTGCCCTTAATTGTCCCTCGTATTAACAGAATTACTACAAAAAAAGATTTAAAGAAAAAAAATCGGCGCCCATGTAAGACCATCTTACCTGCTCTTCCGCTCCTCTGGGGGATCACGTGAAAAAAATCTCCCAAATCCACTTAGTCTTATTTCTACTGAGCCCTTCCTCCTCTTCTCATAAACATTATTGCGGTTTGCTTCTTGCGACTTTTCAGCCATTTTCAAAGTCTACAGTGAGAGCAGCTGAGCTACAATGAATGGCTAACACCGAAGCTAACCGCTAAGCTAACTGGATACATAAACACGCTGAACAAGCTGAAACTAGGAAGGAACGAACACACACTGGCGTTATGTTGGCGTGTCAGACTGATTGGCATGTGGGACGACCAATACAGAATGTGATCCCCCCCCCCCCCCCCCCCCCCCCGGAGGTTAAGGGGAGTGGGGGCAGGACCAAAACTGTCTGTGTGCCACAGCTTGGGATCAGATCAGGGCCTAGGGAGCTACATAAATATGAGTTCTAAGGAGTTCCTTAGTTGCAGGAGATGCAGGCCACAGCTCTAAGCTTTTCCTCTCCCCGTCTCTCCAGTTGGTGGACACCACTGTGGAGCTGGCCAACAAAGTGGGAGCAGCAGAGATCATTTCCCGCATTGTCGATGACTTGAAAGACGAGGCGGAGCAGTACAGAAAGATGGTGATGGAGACCATCGAGAAGATCATGGGGAACCTGGGTGCAGCTGACATCGATCACAAGCTGGAGGAGCAGCTGATCGACGGCATCCTGTACGCCTTCCAGGAGCAGACTACAGAGGTGGGAGAGGGTCCTGTCATGAACCTGGTGTTATTTTAACTGTTTTACTGAGACTGAAACCACTTCCTTTTGTTGTCGTCCGCAGGATTCAGTGATGCTGAACGGTTTTGGTACGGTGGTGAACGCTCTGGGAAAGCGCGTGAAACCGTACCTGCCTCAGATCTGCGGTACGGTGCTGTGGCGTCTCAACAACAAGTCGGCCAAGGTCCGTCAGCAGGCGGCAGATCTCATCTCTCGCACGGCGGTAGTGATGAAGACCTGTCAGGAGGTAAGCTCTGCCAAGGCCGCGCCGGAGCCCGCCGCCGCGCCCGAACACACGCACTGATGCTCTCTGCCGTCTGTCGCTGCAGGAGAAGCTGATGGGTCACTTGGGTGTGGTTCTGTACGAGTACCTGGGGGAGGAGTACCCCGAGGTGCTGGGCAGCATCCTGGGAGCGCTGAAGGCCATCGTTAACGTTATAGGTATGTTGACGGGCTGGACCGCCACTTTCTATTGGTTCTTCCCTCAGGCATTTACTCACCTGTCGCTGCTTTTTACATCAATGGTTTTAGTCCAAATCAGCTGTGAAGCTTTTAACTTTATATATTAGAAAGTGTGCTGTTGTCTTCCTGAGCAGGATTTTTATTTTTTTTTTTTCACTTTAAGAAAGAAGTTTCTGTAGTTGATGTATGTTTAAAAAAACTTGTGTGTTGCAGGTATGCACAAGATGACTCCACCCATCAAAGACCTGCTTCCTCGTCTGACGCCCATCCTGAAGAACAGGCATGAGAAGGTGCAGGAGAACTGCATCGACCTGGTGGGCAGGATCGCTGATCGGTCAGTCCGGCTGTCTAAGAATCTCACTGTGCTGGTGTCGCGGCGGGGCTCGCTCTAACCGGCTCCGTTTCTGTGCAGGGGTGCTGAGTATGTGTCGGCCCGAGAGTGGATGAGGATTTGCTTTGAGCTGCTGGAGCTGCTCAAAGCCCACAAAAAGGCCATCCGCAGAGCCACCGTCAACACGTTTGGTTATATCGCCAAAGCCATCGGGTTGGTACCCCCGCAGTCTTTTAGTTTTCTGTCAACCCGTGGTCGTCTTTCCTGCGCGTGTCTCACCTCTATCCGTCTCCGTCTCTCCTCCCAGGCCTCACGATGTGTTGGCCACTCTGCTCAACAACCTGAAGGTCCAGGAGCGTCAGAACCGAGTTTGCACGACCGTGGCCATCGCCATCGTGGCTGAGACCTGTTCACCGTTCACCGTGCTGCCGGCCCTCATGAACGAATACAGAGTGCCCGAGCTTAACGTACAGAACGGCGTTCTGAAGTCGCTCTCCTTTCTGTTCGAGTACATCGGGGAGATGGGCAAAGACTACATCTACGCCGTCACACCTCTGCTGGAGGATGCACTTATGGACAGGTGAGGCTGTGAGATGCTAAAAGCTAGCTGGGCCTCGGTTTGAAAGGATTCCAGAAAGTGATTGGCTTCTCTAAGACGGCTCCCGGCTATTAGCAGGATTCCTGCCCACTCTGGAAAAGTAGAGCATTTGATTTAGTTTTTTCCCCAGGTTAGAAATGGTAAATGGGGAAAGGACACTCCCTGGAGTTTTAGTCTTAATTCCTGGTTCCATTCTATTAAAGTCATGTTACCTGTCCAGGTTGTCCATCATCTTCCCATCAGAGCATGTTACTTTCTGCCATGAATTCATTGTATACGTTTTACTTAGTTTAATGGGCTTCATACTTCATGGCAAGTGTAGGACTGACTGAACCCAGCGTAGCCAGTATGACGCCCCGGATCTATAAGAAAGGGAACGTTTCATTTTCATTGATTCAATTAGCATTTCTGATTAAGGCTGGCCGATAATTCAGTAACAATATATATCGATCAACAGACGTATATCGATGATAGAAAAAGGGTCAATAAAAAGTTCAATAGAATAACACTTTTCCTTCCTTATGCATTCTACCCGTGTAGGTTGGTATTACAGTCATTACACCCAACCAATCACAATGCAGACCCAGGAACCTCCTTCACTAAGCTCCACCCCCTTCAAAGAGTTCAGAGAGAACAGAGTATTTTTTTTCTTCCTTTTTTTAAAATATGCAGTTTTGGTAAAAAGTTGTTTGAATAAAGGGTTGAGTTTGAATTCAGCATCTAAAAATAGGTTGCTAAGAAACAGCATAAAATGGCCAGGACTGCACTTAAAATACGTTTTGAATTTGTGGTCTATGATTTTTTTTTTTTCCCTCCTCTCTCCTAAATGGTCCAGCCCTATTTCTGATGTCGGCATTCAACAGTCGTGTTGTGGATGTATAATGTACCTAGGAGCAGTGTAGGGAGGAAGCAGCCCAGACCCACAGCAGCACCTGGTCCTGAGCTTGCTTTTCTTTCTCATCCTGCAGGGACTTGGTCCACAGACAGACGGCCAGCGCTGTAGTCCAGCACATGTCTCTGGGCGTCTACGGCTTCGGCTGCGAGGACTCCCTCAACCATTTACTGAACTACGTGTGGCCCAACGTCTTTGAGACGTCTCCCCACGTTATCCAGGCCGTTATGGGGGCCCTGGAGGGCCTGAGAGTGGCCCTCGGGCCCTGCCGAATGCTGCAGTACTGCTTACAGGTAGGTCGACATTAGGAAGCTTTGTGAGGATCGATAAAGCTGCGTAACCAGTCATCGTATCAACCACATGGTTTGTCTCTGCAGGGTCTGTTCCACCCGGCCCGTAAGGTGAGAGACGTCTACTGGAAGATTTACAACTCCATCTACATCGGCTCCCAAGACGCCCTGATTGCTCACTACCCACAGGTCTACAACGACGACAAAAACGTCTACGTCCGCTATGAGCTGGAATACGTTTTGTAAATACACGATTCTCCTCCCCACCCCGGTCCCCTCCATCGTTGCCGCTGCATCCGTTTTAATTTAGTGGCTTCCTGTTGTTTACGTTCAGTTTCTTCGATTCGAGTGAAAAGTCCGAACGTAAAAGAAGGAACCTTGTAGGGTCTGTACGTATTTTTTACTTTTACCTTGTGTTTCCGTAAGAAGCAGTTGAGGCCAGAAGATTATCTAGAACAGAGTTGTCATCAGCACATTTTAAATATCTGGATTATTTTGTCTAAATTTGTTCCGATAGACCTCTGTACTGCCCAGACCTGCTTCATTCTTCGCACCTCCTCTGTTCTTAGATCAAGGCTTTATTTAACCAAATAAAAGGTTTTGTGTACAAAACCCCGTTTGTCCACGTTTCTTTTCCCTGCTCACATATTAACTGTGACTCCCACCTCCCCTCCGGTCCTTCCTGCTCCACAGACTCTCTGACCCAGATTCCCCTGCAGACGGCTGAACTGAGGCCTTATTGTTTCCGCTCTGATCCGTTTGTGTTGGTTGAAAGCGTTTTTAGGATTTGTACCAACTTTGGATTTGAGCATTAGAATAAATGGTGTGTACAGCATGCAGGAACAAAGGTACAAAGTATCTGAATACTGAATTTTACTCTAAAGATGAGTACTGGTTATAGGTGGGATGTGTTGGAAACTGCAACACTAACAGAACACGGTTAGAGGAAAGGCAGAGCATGGAGTTGCCTTATGTCCAATACATCCATCCATCATTTTCTACTGAGGTAACGGGTTCTAGAGAAACTGTCCAGCTCAGGAGACAAATCCGGTGCCTCCCAGAACCAGGAGGCATCCTGGTTTGGATTTCTGAATGAACTGTCCATGTAGAGGAGCTGCAGGTCTGCTCTGAGCTCCCTGCAGATGATGAATATAGTTTGGTTCTACAGAGTCATTTTAGAACCATGAGGGGGTCAGAACAGACCTTTTAAATTGCTACATTTGGTTTTTGACGCCTTTTCTTCAGACGCGGTCTCATTCTGCCTACACTAAACCACTTGGCTTGCAAGGTTTTCTACATTGTCACATTACAACCACATGCATAAATTGCTTTTATTGGAATCTGATGTGAAAGACAAAGTGGTATCAAATTCTGAAGTAAGAAAATTGTGCATAATTTTTTTTTTTTTTTTTACAAATAAAACTGAAAGGTGTGTGCAAAAGTATCCAGCCCCCTTTTCTGTGAGTGTCACCGGTTGCCATCAGAAGTGGCCTGATGATTGCCAATAACCTGTGTGTAAACTAATCTCAGTACAAATACAGCTGCTCTATGGTTTAGACATTAATGGAAAGCAAACAGCATCATGAAGTTCTAGGAACTCACTAAACAGGTTAGGGATAAAGTTGTGAAGTTTAAAGCAGGTTTAAGGTATAAAGAGATTTCCCAAGCTTTGAACATCTCACAGAGCACAGTTCAATCCATCATCCTGAAATGGAAAGAGTACGGCACAACTGTAAACCTACCAAGACTGCACCGTCCACCTAAACTTACAGGATGAGCAAGGAGAGCATTGATCAGAGGTGGAGCCAAGAGGCCCATGGTGACTCTGGAGGAACTGCAGATCCACAGCTCAGGTGGGGGAATCTGTCCACAGGACAACTTTTAGTCATCCACTGCACAATGTGGTCTTTATGGAAAAGTGGAAAGGATAAAGCCATTGTTAAAAGAAAACCAAAAGAAGTCCTGTTTGCAGTTGGCCAGAAGCCATGTTGGGGACCCTGCATACGTGGAAGAAGGTGCTTTGGTCAGACGAGACCAAAACGCTAAACGCTGTGTGGTGGAGAAATAACACTGCACATCCCTCCTGAACACACCATCCCCACAGTCAGATATGGTGGTGGCAGCATCACGGTCTGGAGGTGCCTTTCTTCAGCAGGGACAGGGAGGATGGATGGAGCTGAATACAGGGAGAAAACCTGCTGGAGTCTGCAAAAGGCTTAAGACTGGGGTGGAGGTTCACCTTCCATCAGGATATAAAACCAGGGACACAATGGAATGGTTTAAAACCAAATATTTTCATGTGTTAGAATGGTCCAGTCAAAGTCCAGACCTAAACCCAATAAATAATCTGTGGTAAGATCTGAAAACTGCTGTTTACAAACGCTCTCCGTCTAATCTGACTGAACTTGAGCTGTTTTGCAAAGAATGAGCAAAAATGTCACTAGATGTGCAAAGCTGGTAGAGACAAACCCTAAAAGACTTTCAGCTGGGAAAAAGGTCGTTCCACAAAGTATGGACTCAGGGGGGTTGAATACTTTTGCACTATGCCCTTTTCAGTTTTTTTATTTGTAAAAAGAAAAAGAAAGCGTATAATTTTATTTATCTATTTGATGGAGTCTGACCCCGACATGGAAGGACCAATCCACCCTGGTCTGAACCATGGCCCACTTTTTATGGCTTGAAGACACCAAAAGAACCACATCATCTGCTAAAAACAGAGTTAGGACTCCCAAGATCCCAAAGCCAGACATGGCCTGCCCCGCAGCTTTGTCTTGACTTCCTGTATAAGAGCATCACTCATGAGATCAGACACCAGGAGCTTTCCTGGGTGAGTTCAACTCGCAGTGAGACCAAGTTCGTCTTTGCCACTGCAGACGAGACCCCCAGTTCAACACAGGTTTTATTTCACATGTTCATAATACACCCTGAGGAAAGTCCACCCACCCTGGTGTTCAGGTAAAGCACTTTGAACCTTTGGGACAGTTTGGAAGAATTTTGTTGAATTAGAACCCACAACTTTTTTAACATTAAAATGAGAAATGGTGCCCTGCGATAGGCTGGCCACCTGTCCAGGGTGTACCCCGCCACTCGCCCATTGACAGCTGGAGATAGGCACCAGCACCCCTCGCGACCTCATGAGGGATAAGCGTGTTAGAAAATGGATGGATGGATGAGAAATGTTGCTCATCTTGTTACATTTTTCTGAGAAACTGCTTTTGACTCGCCCCAGAAACAGCAGAAAAAGAACCTGGCAGACATGGATCCCACGGTACCTGTCGGAGAGGCCCCGCCTTACAGTCCACAGAGACCAAAGGATCTATTGCTAACATCCTGCTGCCAAGCCCTCCTGGAACGCTTCTTCCTCAAGTGATCTCTGTGGTGTTTTGGTAGCTGGGGAAGTTAAAAAGAAAGGACAGAGTCCCTAAAATGACATCTGTGAATGAAATGTGACACCACCTTATACTTGGTAGTCCTTGCGTAGCACTGTTCCAGCGTCTGCACAGTAAATTCCTCCATCTGCTTCCTTCCTTCATAATCTCTGGAATGCGTTATGAAAACCAAGAAGTCCTTCACTGAAAGTTATCCCCAATGCTGCTGCTGCTGCTGTGCTGCAGACGGGGGGGACACATGCCTCCTGAAAGCAGACGGTCGCATTCTGAGTTCGTACCAGCACCCCTCAGTCATTTAAAAGAGTTTATTGGCTTATCAGTTGTTTCTTTTGATGAGTCTTTTTTGTTTCTTGTCGTGGGTTTTCTGCTTGAAACTCAATGTAGTCCAGGACTTTAGTGACACACCAGGAGTAGGATGCTTGAAACACACCTCTTAAGGTCAAAGGTAAACTTTATTATCCGCCACGGGCAATTTGTTGTGCAGACATGAACGGGAAAAGTAAGTTTGTCCTCACATTGTCGAGTTCACCATGCTGACAGCTGCAGACATAACATATTCTTTCAATCTGAGGGTTCCGCAGAGCGGCATCCTGTACCTTCTTCCTGAAGATGGCAGGGAACGTTCTCCCCATGAAGGAGGGCTGTGGGTTCAGCCAGGAGGATTTTAGCCTCCATTGGAGGTTCTAATGTGAGAAAGGTCACAAAGTTCATTCAGGGGTCATGCTGGGAATTTCACTGCATACCTTCACAACACCCAGCAGACAATTCTTGTTATTTACCGAAGTAGAAGTCGTCACCGGCCTTCTTCCAAGGTCTGTGCGCATTTATTTTGGATATTCTCCACATTGATGTTTTAAAAAGAAGCTTTGCAGCGAATCAGAGAGCCACTCGCCACCAGGCCACGATCTGAGTTCCCACTGCTGAGGACTGACATGTTCCTCTGTAAAATTTGAAAAAGTGGTCCCCAGTGTGATGGCTCTGGCAGTCTTTGGTGTAAAAAACAAATAACAGAAAGTAGCAGCGGGGAATTTACAGCACCATTTACTCAAAGTAAAAAAAATCCACCAATCAGGAAATAAATGTTCAATCAGGATATTGGTGTTGCGGGAGTTCTTAAGTCTGTGCGCTAAAATGTGGGGCTGTTGGTTTTATTGTTTGGAGCTTGCAACTCGACGCTCTGCCGCTGGATGGCGCCAACGGGAAGATGCCGCCGCTCCGGTGATGCTCGCCGAGCTTCGCCTCCGCTCTCTCGCATCTGAACGCAGGGGAGAAGCAGGGACTTCCTGTGTGATCTCGTTCAGCTGACTTGCAGCCTAGCTTCCTCTCCGGGAGCTTTCTGGTTCTGCAGACCGGGGAGGAGGAAGGCTTGTGACGGCGCCGTGAAGACCCCGGGAGCCGCCCGGTAACCGCTGTGCACCGGGGAGCAACGGCAGCAGCCGCGGATGCGGATTGTTTACACCAGACGGTCAAGCGTTTTCCTGTTTCCTCGCGCTCGCCTGGACCGAGCAGCCCTGCCGCAGATAGCCTCGGCGGAGCGGGGCTGCTGATGGCCGTGGAGCTCCTACCGGCCTCCGTCATCACCGCAGCCGCCCGTTAGAGGACTACGGACGGGAACTTCGTGGTTCCGCCGCCGGTGGTCCCGCAGGGAGCTCGGAGGAAGTAGCGGCGGAAGAAGGCGCAGCATCGCGCCGTGCATGGTGCTGCGGTTCGGGGCGCGAGTGGATGCGCAGACGGCGCTGACCCAGAGATGGCTGTTCTCAAACTGGCCGACCAGGTAGGAGCCGCTAGCCGCTGTTAGCCTAGCGTCCAGAACCCCGCAGCTGTACATCTGATGCTCTGTGTGCTTAAAACACTATTGCTGTCTTTTTGTCAGCCCCCCTTTTTAGACAGTTTGCCATAGCACGTAAACCGGAAACAGTCCCCATCACGGACTCACAGCGCACCGTTAGAAAATCCGCACCGAAGTGCGCAAAGATGTCTGTAGACGTTCCCCGATCAGGACCTGCCAGTCCTCTGGGACCAGCAGAACCCGGCGCAGAACTCACCGGAGCAGGTTCTGTTCCGGTGAGTTCTGCCGAGGTTCCAGAAAGCCGACGGTAACAGAACCCAGCCATCAGTCCGGGTTCACAAGCGCAAGACCAGGCTATGGCTTTACAAGGGAAATGTTGCTCTTCATAATTAAATTATTAACATGTGTCCATCCAAGACTCAAAAACGGTGACAACCTACAAGAATCATACCAGATAAATAAAGATATAAAATCACATGAGGAGAGGCGTGAGAGCGGCTAGCTGAGTTAGCCTGAGCTAAATGCACCTTTATGATGTTTTTAAAAAGAAAACTTTTATTTTACACCAAAAAAATCTGTTCTAGTTTTATTAGAAATATAAGAAAACTAATGTACAACAATACAAATAACTGCTCTCCGTTTTTTAAATGCAGTTCAGATGCTTTACATTCCTAAGGGGCCTGTTCTGTTATATAAAGGGACATAGTGTCATTTCTGAGTTGTTCCGCCAGTTTCTTAGTTCTGATAACAAATCCGATTCAATTCATAAAGTCATGGCAAAAATAGAAATGCATCCCCATCAACTCTGTTGTTTAAAGGATCCGAAAACATTAGAAATGATCTCTGTGTTTATCAGTTTCCAAACTTGTTGAAATCTAACAGTGAAATAACAAAACCAGCCAAAAGGATTCCCCCTCTGGCATTATTCATCAAAGCAAAAAAAATGCCGTGCACAGAAAAAACAGCTTTGCTGCTTGTGACAGATGAGACCGGAACAGGGAGGCTGGGTCATAACCCCACACAGGCAGAGCAGACTGGGGGGGGGGGGGGCTTGTTGTTCAGCTACAGGTCCGGGCACATTGCTGTCATTAAAAGTCAACCTCTGTCCTGGAAAGTGTTCCACAGTCAGACTCAGCCAGCCAGGCCACCGGTCTGACAGCCAAACCGAGTCATCAACAAACAGGACAGGAACCAATGACACAGCCGCAAATCCTCAAAGGAATCAAGAACGGTTGACGAAGAAAGGATTGAAGGTGTTGCAGCGATCCGGTCCACGCCTCATGCTGGTGTTTGCAAACGATTACAGGAGGAGCTGAAGCCACATTAGAAAAAGAAGCGTGGTGCACATTCAGTCCACAGCCATGTGGGATAGTGATCCAGTCAGGCAGAGGGGAGGCTCACAAGCTGTTGAACCATGGGGGGCACTTAGTTTTTTCACTTTCAATTTTTTTTTTCATTTTAGCTTTGGTTATGTTTAATAAATCAACAGCAGTGCAGTCTGTGGTATGATACATTTAACTTAAGGTTAGGTTTAAATCATTTTACAACCCGATGAAGACCAAATTGTTGTATTATGTCAAAGGGTGTGTGCTTTGTTACCATGACGGCATGATTAGACGTGAAGGGATTCATTTATATCACGATGAAGGGATAACAGCCAAAGTATAGTGACTTTAAGGGGCCCAGTCATGTGCTGACTATGACTGTAGATAATCTATACGCCAAGCGTTTGTTCTGATGGTGTATACGTTCGTTGTCTTTTTTTGAGCCTAAAAAGAA
This sequence comes from Fundulus heteroclitus, assembly GCF_011125445.2. Taxonomy (NCBI): domain Eukaryota; kingdom Metazoa; phylum Chordata; class Actinopteri; order Cyprinodontiformes; family Fundulidae; genus Fundulus; species Fundulus heteroclitus. The sequence continues at coordinate 6,990,827 of NC_046367.1, forward strand.
CTTTGCGTCGGGCGCGATCAGCAGACATGAACATTGTTGTGCCAGCTGCCAGCAGCACCGCAGAACTATCAGAAGCAAGATGGCGACTAGCCAGCAGGGCGTGATAATGTCAGCGGAAAACCTTTGCATGCGAACAGAGAGAGCTACTGGGGTAGAAACTGGTGACGTCATAATACGTGACGAGGCACCTTTATGCTGCCACATTGACCAAAAGTTGCTTAAAATGTTTATCGTATTTAAAGCAGCATGGTGTACGATTTGACCCACGTATTGGCTTAATTTGAGATGTTAAAGGATTTTCTGGTCATTATACAGGGAGAGGAATGCGATGGTAAAAAAAACCCAGACGAATTGTTGTGCGGACATTTATTTTAAATTTAAGTTGGCTTCTGGGCATTTTTTCATTTATTTTAAAAGGTTCTTATGTATAGTTATGTGTCACCAGCGCTACTATGAATAACACAGCGGTTCTGAAGGCTTCTGATAAAGATCTGTGATTTCACTATAGTGGTGTATTTATACGCCGTCACTGACTAAATAACTCCCACGCTGCGCCGTCATTAAAAAAGAATAAAAATGCTGGATCAGTGCAAATCATTGCTACTAACCAGATCGATCTCCCATGTAGAGAACTAATGAAATGTGGCCCAAATATTCTGGTGCGATAAGATGTGTCTCCCAAGGAGACATGCTTTCTGCTCAGCCCTCATCTGGAGAATTTTCCCCATTTCAGTCTTTTGTGGAGGGGTTGTCCTGCATTCTGACAATCCAGATTTAATGTTTTTACGCACATACAGAATTACTCCGCTCGGAGCTGTTTTGACACAATTAAGTGTTTCACATCATCAATCAGGTTTCCGTTTCCGACAGAGAGAACTTGAATCATTACAAAGAAACGGTTTGGTCTGGACCAGGTTGTGGACTAGAGAACATGGAACAGAGGTGAAGTGGCATGGTCTGCCAACATTACTCCAAGAGTGCATCAGTGACTCATCCAGGAGGTCGCCACAGAGCCCAGAACCACATCCAAAACTCTGCTGGTGTTCTGTCAGGTCAGCATACCCCGTCAGACCAGCTTACCCATAGCCTTACGCATGCGCAAACAAGGTTGGAGAAGCCGTCAGATTGCAATACCACTAAAAAAAACTAAAAGTAAGTAATGAAATTATTTTTTTGTACATAACAAAAGGAATACACGCCTGTTGAAGTAGTTTACAGTGTATTTTTCGTACAAAACTAAAGGGATACTCGCGCGTTGAGGGTCTAGCTGCACCTGCAGCCATCGACAAACGCGTCCCGTACAAAACACCCCCCCCCCCCACCCCAGCCAACCGTTAATGATTTGGAATTGGACATTATGTCATCTTGGATACAGATTAATTGAAGTGAATCAAACGTGGGCAAGACGTCTACTACTAGCAAGGTCAGCCTAGCATACCCCGTACGAAAATCTGACGTCACGCGCATGCGTAATGACTATGGGTAAGCTGGTCTGACGGGGTATGCTGACCTGACAGAACACCAGCCCTTTTTGCCTCACCAAAGGTTGGAGTTCTTGACTGAACAGTAAGAAAAAGAGCTGGTAAAAAAAAAATCTACGTGGGTGAGTTCCACCACTGACCTGGGGGACCAGGAAGGCCCGTTTAACGATCCCAGTGGCTGACATAACGTTAAGCTCCGGATGCGTTCCAGTCGAGGTTTGGACCTAAAATCTAACTGATACTTGGATGCGATGTCAAACAGGCCGTTCATGTTGGAGATGTTGAAGAGTGGGCCGACGCCCAAACACGGTTGCTTGGAGGTGGTACCGCTAAGGGAGCAGCTGGTGTTTCCGGTGGGGTCAGGTTGGCTCGGACGGCTTTTTCCCTTTTGATGAATGAAAGCATCGTTTAGGAGCTGCTTTGTCTTTGTCTGACATTAACATTTGTTCGCTGATTGGAGCGATTAAAGAAAAGGTTGTGTTGGGCGTCGCCTCTGGAAGCTCCATCATGCAGCAGGAAAGCCCACGGCCGATGGTCAGAGACAAACCGGGACACATCTGGTGACGGTCTGTGTTTGACAAGTTGAAGGGAGAGGATCCTGAGCTGAGCCAAGCAGTGGTTCCTGTCCTTTCTCCTCTCAGAGCGAGAAAAAGCGCCGGCGTTTGGAAGAAGCCACCATTGTCTCTGTCGTCTGATGCTGCAGCCTTTATGTGGGATCCTCCTGGCCGGCACAGAAAGCCGCCCTGCTGGTCCTGGAACCTGTTTGGGGACGTCTTTCTGCTTTTGTCTGGCGACTCGTGTTTGCAGCTCGCCTCGGTAGAGACCCTGATTTGAGGGTCATATCAGATGTGTCGTCAAGGAAGGAAGAGCCGGGTTTCTTTTTTTTTTTTTTTTAGCATTTCTGTGCGTGTGTAACCGAGAGCTGTAGGACTTCCTGTTATTTTCAGACAACAAGCTGATGACTGATAACTGGATGCCTCAGCACTCAGCCCATTTGCTAGATGGCTGTTTTTTTTTTTTTTTTAAACCTGAAACCTGCAGGCCTCATGTTCTCACTCTGATGTCTTTTACCACACGAGCTCGTCTTCAGCTTCCTTTTCCTGCTGTTTGCGTTGCGTGCTTTGCCGAGCAGAAAACTCAACTCTCCGGCAAAGACGGAACACAAAGAAAGTTCTGGAGGTTCTAACTCGGCTGGCTCCTGATATGGTTTCACTTTTTTTTTTTCAAGTCAAACGCTTGCTTACACTCATTATTAATCTGAATGTCACGTTTAGTTTTAGCGCTCAATTATTTCTTTGCAGCTCACGGTCTCCGTCAAGAACAAGCAAGAACTGGGAGCAGAACTTTGAAAATCCTGCAGATTCTTCTTATCCTGTCAGGTCCAAAATGGTTAAACTGACCCGTAGCAAGTTGAGCCTCAGCCACACACTTTGTGCAGCCGTCAGCAAGGTCCTGGAATCACTCTGACTGCCGTTTCTAAGCAGTGGTGGTGCAACTCATTTAAATCTGTTGGTCACCTGCCAGAGGACTTGGTTTTGAAGCAAGGATGCGTGATATATCTGCATTAACATCGGTATCGGCCAATTTTAGTCACTTTTTTTACATATCAGCCCCATAAGTAAAAGTGGGCTGATATTAATAAGCAGTGTTTACTTTCATCTTGTTGCCGTGTGTGTGTGTGTGTGTGTGTGTGTGTTTCTGGAGGGGTGGGCCCTGGGCTGGGGTATTTGTTTGGTCATGTGACAATGATAGTGATGCAGCGCATGATTAGGGGAGGGTTCAGCTGAAGCAGAGAAGCAGTCTCAGCGGTTTGGATTTTTTTTCCCGCTGGGCTTCAAGGGATACTGATGTCTGCCCAAATTTTAGTGCATCCCTACTTTTAAGCGTGTTTCCACCCTTTTACATTAGATCTGAGGTTGCGGCCTTTTCAGAAACGGAGTGTTTGCCTGAATTACTGATGGCAAAATCAGTTAGCCTTGTTTTTTTCTTTCTTGGACAACCCCCTCTCAGACCACTTTGACGCCAAACTGGCTTTGTGTGGACACTGAGTCTGGTGGACTAAAATCAAGAGGTTTTCTTATAAAGCCAGTGTAAGGAAAAAGACGTCTTCAGTCTGTTGGTTCTACACCATGGTAGGACGTATCGTCTACCTGAAGGGAGGGGCTTAAACTGTAGGGGGCAGGGGGGGTTCCACGAAGCAACTGGAAATCATTCTCATAACAACACAATGTTAAGCTCATCTATGTTCTGAGGAAGAGTGTCCTCTGGTAGGCTTTTCTGCACGTTGCTGCATCAGCCTGGGACTCAAACGTCAGTCAGTCATTGTGCTCAGTCACCTTTATTCCTCCACCCATTTTGGGAGGAGCCTTCCTTAAGTCGATGCACTTTTCTTTAGTTTTTAGCATGTCAAGGACTCCAGAAAAGTCTGCGGGACAAGGCCATGACCAGTTGGGCTATCACCTTTCAACAGGAACACCACGAGTGAGTCGTCAGCAAACTTTAGATCATGACGATTCTCATGCTGACTTCGGTACATATTTGTGTAAAGACCAAACAGCAACGGTATTAAAGCAACCCTGAGCTAGAGGACACCACAGAATCAGGCAGTGGGCCATTTACTTTGACCCTCTGTGTCCTATTAGTCAGCAAGTCTGCAGCATGTCTTTTGGGGAGGTGATGAAGACAGCCTGTCTGGATTTTAATCCGGTTCTGGCTGTTTAGCTCTGGTTCTGGTGCCTGGTCCCTTACCACCTCTGATTCTTCCTATGGTAACATTTTAACTGCTGATCGCACCCTCAAAAGTCGTAATGGAAAGAAGGCAACTGGGGAGGAAGTGCTCACTTGTGAGCTCATCTGAACGCACACTAGCTGCTGAAGGCAGTAACACCCACTGTTACTCATGAAACGGCTCAAGATCAGCAATAAGCCTTTATCTAAAAAGCGTACAAGAAACTTCCCAGTAATGCACTGTTGGTGTGATGTTGAGAGATCCTGGCTTTGATATGATCAGGAATACTATAAATGAAATGGTACATCCTGCTGTCTACAGTGATCCGTCCTGTAACCCTGTGGTGGTTTCATTATGTTTGAGGCTGAGGTGTGACGCTCTTATTTATGCCTTAAAGACTTCAGAAAGAGTGAGGAGGTAGGGATTCGGGGAGCAACCAGTGGAATCACCGCCTCTATACAGCCTTGTAATGTGACTCTGAGGTCTCCTTGCAATCCGACATGTGCAGTCAGACCTCAAGGGGACGGTCAGCCATTCTCTGGTCTGCTGAGTTGGCGACCCTTTAGTTAGCTGTAGCTAACTGAGTGTTGACCTGCAGAGGACCTCTGAGAAAGCGTCTCTCATGTTATCATCTGTACTGGCCGATCTGTCCTCCTATGGCTGTGCGCGAGGCAGAGCAGATCTGTAAGCCCCAAGCACACAGTCACCTGAAAGGTCTCCACCTGCAGATCTTTGATGACACAGAAGGCCACAGATGTTCATTAGTGAACAAACAGCTTAGGGCCTAAAATATCATCCCAAGCTTTGAACATCTCCCAGAGCTCTGTTCAATCAATCGTCCAAATATGGAGAGAAGGTAGACCAGCTGGAGACCTACCAGTACCCCTACCAGGGGTCCACAGTTCCGGTCCTCGAGGTCTGGTGTTCTGAAACCTTTAAACGTGTCCCTGATCCAACACACCTGAATCGAATCATTTGCTCATTAGCTGGACTCTGGAGAACTTGACTGCAGGCTGAAGAGACAATGCAGTTATTGGACGCAGCTGCGTTGGACCTGGGACACATCTAAAAGTTCCAGGACACCGGACATCGAGGACCGGAATTGAAGACCCCCTGACCTTGACTGACAAAGAGCATTAATCAGAGAACACCCTCATTGTCAGCTAAATTAAAAGTAGCTGTTTGGAGCCAAATATGCAAGGGAATCATTTTGAGGCAAAGTCACCTTAGTAAATCCTGCCCATTGCAACTGAAAAATCAGCTGTGAAATAATAGTCTAGTGTTTTCCTTTTTAGACAAAAAGTCAGTGTTCTTTGTTTCCAGCCTTTTAATGTTTGGAGTCATCACTATTTGATAGAGTGTACAGTTAACTGGAGCAGAATGACTTTAAGGTTTGGACTGTGTGATGAAAACAGGCTATTTTAGCAAATCTGATAAACTTTGATTGAACTTTTGTACTTAGGAATGAACAGAAGAATTTCTCATTGTTTTGGTTTCTAACGGGATCTGGATCACATTGGTCCGATCTCACAGATAATAAGGTATGTGCATGTGTGTTGGTTGTGTCTCTGAGAGGGTATATATGTGAAAGCTTTTGCTGCAACAATGACTTCCTATGTTTGGAATGGTCTGCAGGGAAGATGGAGCAAAAAAGAGCAACACAGAGAACCAGAGTCTGGATGTCACTTCCTGTTCTCCTCCTCTAGCTTTCTCTCTCACAGGTCCAGTTTGCTCATCTCATTGCTTTAGGTATCAATGTGGTTGGAGAATGAGCTTGCCGCAGTCTTTGTCTGCTCTCTGTCCTACCCTGAATCTGTTACCGTGGCAGCACCAGCCGGGTCCCCGCTGTGTTGTTGCCGGCCACACCATGCAAACTTTCTGTGAATTGATACAACTGGGGGGGAGAAACCCAAAGCTATTGGTAGCTGCCAGATGTTGACAGCTTTCTTTGTGAGGCCTAGCTATGTTTTCCCTCAATCATGACAATGGACCTGGTTCCAGGCTTTGCTTAGGAGATGGTAGCAGTAGAACTGATAAAGAAACCCATAGTTAGATGTAGGGTCCAAAAATAAGTGAAGCCGGGCTGACTCGCTGCGCCCTCAACATTTCTAACACAAGTTGTCCAGATGATTCGTCCAAGAAATCCACGGAGACGTTAATGCATTTAAAAAACTTTTGAGTCAGTATATAGAAAAAAGGGTGCCAAACATACATACAAAGGATAAAGGTGACAGAGGTAAAAAAAACATTTGGCTCCCCTCTCTGAGTGACACACAACCAAACTCCCATGATGCATCATCCTTAAAAGTATGGAGCCTTAAAACCACAGAAGTAATAAAATAAAATAAAAAATAACCACAATAGCTAAATATACAAATTCCCAAAATTAATTAAGAAAAGTAAATTTAGCAAGACAAACAAACCCAAATCATTAGCCATAATGCATACCAAGAAATTCACGAAATATAATTCAGGCTCCTACACTAGATATGGATTTTAGAAGGCAGAATGGCTGGATAAAAAGATCCTTTAAAGGAGAAATATTCTGCTTTTTCATGCCTTCTTTTTCGCTTTGAAATCATTCAGTTGTGGTCAATATAATAATGAAATGCAATGTGTTGGTTCCTCGTATTGCTGCTCAGCCCCCATTTTGCTGTGCTGAGCTGCGTCTGAGGGCAAACCCGTATTGGTGCTTTCTCTTTAAATGCAAGGGAGGAACTTCACACCCCTCCCTTCTCCAGGTGGCAGAGAGGTCCACTCCACCCTGTTGGTTTTTGTAGTATGCTGGGGGACGGTCTTAATGACTGTGTGGGTCAATACACCCAACACCTAACCTTTTCACTTATCCACTTGAAACTTAACCACCCTGCAGCTTGCACTACAAATTCGCAGCGAAAAATAAATAACAATGGCGGCTTTGCAAAAAATTTGTAAGCTGGAAGTCCGAGACCTTGTTTAGCAGCTCCACAGCAAATAGTGTTGCATCATTTTTTCAAAATGTAATATAAAATGGAGAAACTTAGAACAGCTTGAAAAATATGACCCAACAGAATATAAGGATATCCACGCAACTCCTTGACAGACATTAAATTTTCTGCACTCCCTAGAGAAGCAAGTACACAACAAAATGTAATTAAGGGCTACAAAAGTGTATTTTGCATCATATGTCCCCTTTAAATCCATATAATTAAAACTAAACGTGTTGGTTATTACATGGTAAATAGCCGTCCTAGAGGGAGGCACGGAGGTGGTAGCATCACGCTCTGACGCAGCGCAGACAGCCAGTTAAGTGTAAAGGTAAGCGCAGAAGGAGAGGTGTTGAAAGAAAAGCTGCTTCAAAGTGGAGAGACTGGAAAGTCGGACACACCACGGAGTTCTCTCTGCGTTGTCAAAAGCAAAAAAAACAAAAAGAAGAGAGACGAGGCAACTCTGGGGAGGCTTTAGGACATTCCTCGGTCTGGACCTGGAATAGCTGAGCTCGATGACATACCAAACCTCTGAGACTAAACGCCTAGAGATGGTAACAGACGTTGACTGACGTTAT